>NC_142795.1:44603035-44673035 GCF_049724085.1 Artemia sp. Qi Xiang Cuo
ATACCAAACATGAAGAGATTCTCGGTGGCTCTTATGACTATGAACTGAAAAAAGTTAAAAATGCTAGTGAAATCTATCAAATTGAAAAGATATTAAAGACACGTACTCGCAGGGGTAAGGAACAGTTACTTGTTCGGTGGCTAGGATACAACTCTGATTTTGATTCTTGGATCGGTGTTGAAGATATTGACAATGCCCAATGATTTCTATGTAACAGTCATGTCCAACGTCTCCGATCCTCTTTACAACGACTTGAATACGACAAGTGATTTTTGGACAAAACTCTCCCCCGCTATCAAATTTGACGGTGCCTATGAAGTGGCTCTTGTCGACTGTATTCCCAAGAATACCTATGACATCCTGAGAAAGAATCTTAAGTATGACATGAAAGTTCTACCACTCGATTGGACTATGACTGGGTTGGGCTCAGTCGACTATGAATGGGTTGAAGCGCTTAAATATAGCCAATATCCACATTGCAAATTAAAATATATTGAATACGATAATATGGCAGATTTGTGTCGTACAATCAATAGAAAAATCTCATATCGTAGGAATGGTACATTCCATTTTAATTATTCATTGGAATATGATAGGATTTACATTAGCTCACCTATTGACACTGAAATAATTATTCTCAATGATAATCTGAGAGATGTTCTTGGCTTTAAACAGAATATGATCAATGGGAAAAATGCTGGCACCGTTTACGGGATGGATGTTATTTTTGCTGATTATCCACCTGGTTTCGCCTCAGACTCTTGCATATTTCTCTATGCATCCTTTGTGGAAACGTCGAGAGTCGGTAATTCAAATTTCCCCCTCCTACGTGTTCTTGAACGAAAAACAACTCATGAACTTGTTCATCACTATAATATAAAGCATCTTCAGTATGTTCCTGTAAACACTTCGTATTTGGAACTCTGTCAGTTAACACTAAGAAGTGAATTGGGTGATCCTCTTGCAATAACAAAAGGTTTAGCAGTGATCACATGTCATTTTCGACCCATTGTCAACGACCGCACAATCACCTAAAATGAACAATAGAAGAATTCTATTTGTCTGTCCCGATATTGATTGCTATGTTGGTGCTTTGAGTCCACGTCAAATAGGCAATGGATTGGACTACTACATGGGTCGTACTACAATGTCTGGCTATGGTCTTGGTAGCTGGTTTGCAAGGCTATTTCGTTCTGCACTACCCCTTGCCAGAAAATATCTTGTACCTGCTGCATCAAATTTTGCTGCCTCCACACTACAGGACTGGGGGTCGGGCAAGAATTTCAAGGAGAGTGTTAAGGAAAATATTAGATCTTCAGAAAGAGCCATTGGTGAGCAACTAAAATCTCGGCAAAATGGGGAGGGATTGAAAAGGATGCGTTCGCGCCATTCACTCATCAGTCTCCACCCAGGCAGGAAGCAAAGGACATCAACAAGGACTTTGATGAATTAAACAACGAATGCAAATAAGCAGAAGAAGAAAAAGAAAAATATTGTTATATAAAAGAAAGATTTGTTCTCTTAAGATGACTTATCTCCCCCACAAGGAATCATATCGATCAGTCAGTTCCTTACTCAATCTATGCAATACTGAAAATGTTGATGTCAGTGTCACGTATGGCTACTATGAACAATTTCATCCCCGACAACCCCTCTCAGAGTATATACCCATTCAAATATTTTACACTGATGACTATTTCATTGATTTGTCGTCAACATTTATTGATTTAAATGTTGTGGTGAAGAAAAAGTCAGATAATACAACTCCAAATGCCGGCGATGGTCTCTCCTATGAAAACTGTATTCTACACAACTTATTCAAACAAATTAATGTATTTATTAATGGTACTTTGGTGAGCACTAGCAATAATTTATCAAACTATGCAAGCTACATACAATTTATGATGATGGCGCCAAATGCGTACAAGGAGATGAGAGGACAATCATTAGGCTATGAATATCGACCAGATGTTGATACTGACGGTGAGTTGACTACTGCAGTGACCCAGGAGTTTCATCTGGTTGGAAAATTAAATCTTGAGATATTCAATATATCCCAATGGCTACCCCCTACTGTCAAGATTGACATAAAGTTACAGATGGCCCCATCGAATTTCATTTTGAGAAAAACACTTCCTTTATCACCCGATGCAAATGTCATTATCACATCGGCAATTCTCCACGTCCGAAAACAACAGGTTATGAGCTCTGTTGCATTGGCAGTGGAAAAGCTAAGAGCCAATGGCAACAACATTAAACTTCTTGTCCCCCATACAATCACCAATCAACGTCACATTGCCGCCGGTTCTCGTAGCTATAGCGATTCATCATTTATCAATGAAGAAATCCCATCAAAATTGGCTTTGGCCTTTGTGAAGAGTGGCAGTGCCGTTGGATCCTCGACTGAATCCCCCCATGATTTTAATTTTTTCGGTCTCTCTAGCCTTGTGTGCAAAATGAATGGTATTCCACTGTACACTCTATCATTTGACAAAGAATCCTATAGAACTCTGTACGAGTTGGCTAAGCGATCTCTAGATCACGACTCTCAACTATTTGAAAATAGAATAATCAATTCAATATTTTCAAGATATCATGGGGTTATTGTTTTGGACTTGTCAGGCACACAGGACATGAGTATAGTACGAAAAGGGAATGTACGTTTAGAGTGTACATTTGCCGATACTCTGACTGAAAGTATCACGCTAATATCACTGAGTCAATTTGAAACCTATTGGAAAATCACACCCGACGGCAGTGTTCTACTAGACTTAGCACCATGAACACAAACCAAATAATCAATGTATTTAGTATGGATCCATAAATGTCCCAGTACAAGTCCTATTGCATATCTTGGGACTTCATTGAAAAAATTCTAAGCGTTAACAATTCCCTTATCATAGTTAATAGCAGTCCATCGACTTTGAAGACAGGTCATTGGCTATGTATCTTTTAAAAAGTTAAGAATATTTAATTTTTTGATCCTCTTGGCCTATCATATAAATTCTACGCGCCATACATCAGCAACTTTATTGAAAGTAGTAGGAAAACCATTATTCAAAATCAACGGAGAGTACAGATTTAACGACTAAGACATGTGGCTTTCATGCAATATTCTTTTTCATGTTCAGGTGGCGTGGCTACACCTACAAGCAATTCCTTAATATCTACGTTGATATACATCGATTGAACGACTTTCTAGTGGATAATATACTTACAAGTTTATTTAATATTGATTTTATTGCCCTAAGAATAAAATGTTCTAAAGATGTATGTGAAATTGTTTATTAATAAAAAAAATTTACATACATGATAAAACGACTTTTCTACTCTTTAGATTTCATCCACTATTAGGTATTTGTCGACAACAACTAGTGCAGGTAGAATATTTGAATTCACAGTGTACAGATTCTGATGTACTGCAATGTCAGGGTCACATTTTCTATAATAGAGTGTGACTTTAATCTTGTCATATCTCTTTGTATAGTCAATGATACTGTTCTCATTCATTTTATAGAATTCACATGTTTCAATTTGCTTATTTGAAGCAATTTCACAAACAGTGTCCTCAAGTGTCGAATCACATTCCGTCACAGCCAAATAAAAATCAGTGGGCTTATAATCATAACACCCATTGTCTTCACAACGATGACGTAGAAACAATATTCTTTTGTTGTTCCAACAGTTGAATCGTAGACCCGTTTCCTCCTCCCAGAACAATCTAAAACCCCTACGATACCAATCTCGTAGCAATAGACTAAAATCACGGTTAGGATTCTTTCCAATCTTACCGGGATATGTATTCTCCCACTGCTTACATTTATCATAATGACAATTGGAGCATAGGTGTCCTCTAGGATGAGAGTCACATATCTCTTCAAGACAGGAATTATAGCCTTAAATTTGTACTGCATATCCTCTATGCAATTTACACGGGTTGCATAATCTACACTTTTCATCATACTCGTCAATCATTTTGCAATTCTCACATAATGACTAGCTGCCCTATGTGTTCAAACATAACTGACGTGTATGGCACATTTTGTTATGTGTTGACACTCTCACTACCATAATTAAACAGAGCTAGCAACAACAAAAATTGTCTGAGATAGAGAGAGAGAGAGAGGAGTAGATCATCCTTGAGCACCATCTTTCTCATGAAAAAAAGTCCTAAATTTCTAAACTTATGTTTAAAAGCATATCCACAATATCATTTTGCCGTGTTGTGATCAATATATCAATAAATTATGTAAATGCATTTGTACCACAACGTAGAAGCTTCATAAAATAGTCTAATGATGGAGAATCAGTTTTCATTATATCGACAAGCACTCCCCGAGAAAATATCTTCCTTTGAATAGACAGCTCTAGAAAATCGTCATCTAGAATCAAACGTTTTTCAATAAGAACTAGATTCCTCATGATTCGCTCTTTCTCGAATCTATCCATTTTTTAGAGTCCTAACTCTCTCACAACCAACTTCAGACTAACCAGAATTTTTTCTACTCTAAAAAATATACGCTAGTCTACTATAGAAAGAAAAAATACCATTGATTTAGGAACATAATCACAATAATAATCACTCATTAATTTTTTTCTAATCAATATTTCTCGATACGACATCTACTGCGGATCAAGGTTTATTTATCTGGATATTATTCCATTGTCCATCTAAATATAGCTGCTCTTCTTGCTTTAGTTTTCTCAAAGGTATATTACGTCTGGCGTGCATAGCAGCACATTAACTAAATAGTCTAAAACCAGCGGTTATTTCCACAGCCACATTGGGTACTCGTATATCATTGCTGCTGTTGTCGGCTCCATCATTAATCTCCAATAATGTAAATGCACCACTCATTTTTCTCTACTAATATCCTCGCAAATAAACTATTCTCTTTGAATTCAATTCTCTTACTAATATGAATTGTAAAGAAAACTATTCCTTTTATTCAAATCCCAATCACCAATCAAGTTATACTCACTCTCTTTGAAAAGGTGTATATGCCCTGTAGAAATGTTTACCTATATGTCTCGTAGAAGTATAAGGCCATGTGAGAGGATACTCACTCTCTTTGAAAAGGTGTAGAGCTTCTATAGAATAACCTTTAAATTGCTATACAGGGTACGGAAGTATAACATTGATTACTACTAATGTGGCACGGGCATTATTATTTTTTTTTTCGTCAGTATTTTGTACCAAGAAGGGTTTCAAATGTAGGTATTCATGGAGAATCACAGGCTCAAGATCGTCGAGATAAGAATTCAATGGTGTGCATGTAACTGAACCCCCGTATAACTGAACTCCAAGCAACTGAACCCCTGTAACTGAACCCCCTTGTAACTGAACCACCGTGTAACTGAACGACCGTGTAACTGAACCCCCGTATAACCGAACCACCGTGAAACTGGACCCCCGTATAACCGAACCCCCATGCAACTGAACCCCCGTGCAATTGAACCCCCGTGTAACTGAAACCTAGTGCTACTGAACCCTCATGCAACTGAACCCCCTTTAACTGAACCCTTGTGCGACTTAACCCTATTTAATTAAACCCCCATGTAACTGAACCCCATGGAACTGAACCCTCATGTAACTGAACCCCCGTATATCCGACACCCCCGTGCAACTGAACCCACGTGCAACTGAACCCTCGTGCTACTGAACCCTCCTGCAACTCAACCACCGTACTTAGATTGGGTAAAACACAATAAGGTTATGAACCATAGTTATTTAACTATGGTATAGTTATTTAACCTTTAAACTGTTTTAAATAAAATAGCCGGTCCCGAAATTTAGATCGGATGTATTTGGGGGGAAAATAGGGTGGGGTGGAAGCCCTCCGATCACTTTTAACTCTGAAAAGTGCACTGGAAATTTTGATTTCCAGTCGAATGAGCCCCCCCCCAAAAGTTCATACAAACTTTTTCCTACAAAAACCTTATGTGTTAGCAATGAGCAACTAGCTTAACTTACAGCCCTTGCCCTAGATGCTGCTGGTGGGGCTGTTAACCCCAAAGGCATGGTTATTTTATCTTCAGACTATTTTGAACAAAATGTTTATTTTTATTTCGATCGGATGTATTTGGGGGGGGGGGGAAGGTGTCGGTTAAGAGGGGGTTGATTGTTCTGTGATTACATTTGATTCTTCGAAATTGAACTTGAACTTTCAAGTTCCAATCGAATGAGCCTCCTTCAAAGTTTTTGCGATAATCCCTTCTATAAAAACCTTAAATTTTAGCAATTGGTAACTCGCAATAACATACAGATTGCTGATACAGGTGTATCAGCAATTTTCTTTGGAACAGCTTTGCATATCAAGATGAAACTTCTGGGGCATCTACCTGCTACTACTACTATTAATACTGCTACTACTACTACTAATTCAACACTATTATTACTTCTACTGCTCCTACTATGACCTTTGCTACTATTAAACTAACACTATTAAGGCTACGCATATCAAGTTGAAAATTTTACAGAATGAGATATTTGAGGTGGAATTTGAACTAAATCAAAAGACACTATGTGCAAGCAGATTTTCAAAATGGTATATCTCAAAAAGGCATTTGTGTATTAAGTTGGAACTTTCAGAGAGTGCTTAAAGGGAAAGTCAATTCACCAAAAGAAAATATGCGCACGCTCAGGCTTTGATTGACCACTAGATCCCTCAACCTGGACCTAGAAGCGCATAATGCTAGCTTGAGAAATAAATTATCACGGAGTAATTTTTTACTGACAAATCTGGACTTATGTGAGATATCGTCGCCAGGTGCACTCTGCCGCCACGCTGCCTATTAACAGAAAAGTTACTTTAAAACAACACAGGAATTCCATGGTCACTTATAAACTGTTAGATATCTCCCAAGAATGGTAGCTGAGAGTTCGGTATTACCCCTCTCTTTCATCACTTTTCGCTCATCAGTTGTGTTCTGTTAATACAAAGTTACATGGTTACATGGTTACACACAATTACAGTTACATGGGGGCTCAGTTACAAGGGGGTTTAGTTAAATGGGGTTGGGTTGCACGAGGGTTCAGTTAAAGAGGGTTCAGTAGCACGAGGGTTCAGTTGCACGGGGTTTCCGTTACATGCGGGTTCAGTTACACGGGGGTTTCGTTAAATGGGGTTGAGTTGCACGAGGGTTCAGTGCATGAGGGGTCAGTTGCACGGGGGTTCAGTTGCACGGGGGGTCAGTTACTCGGGGGTTCAGTTGCACGGGGGTTCGGTTATACGAGGGTTCAGTTACAGGGGTTCAGTTGCTTGGGGTTCAGTTACATGGGGGTTCAGTTACAATGGAACGCACAAAAAGAACTTTGAGGTTAGCTGCCAAAAAGGCTGGATAAGCAATAAGAACGTGTTTTTAAATTATTTCTCTTTCTTCTCATTGAATCGCCTTGTTTTATCTCACTTTTTGTCAGTCCTGGTTGAACTTCGCTCAAGTAAGGATGCTGGGACTGCTTTGAAAAAAAAAAAATTGGTTTCATTGGTCGCATGTTGTTGTGAGTCTTTTTCCTTTTAAATATTTTTTTCTTGCTGAGGACGGCCCTTGGACATAGGGTCGAAATATTCATTCAAATTATCTTCACTGTCTTGCAAAAAGATTTACCTATTGTTCTTCGTACTTTTGTTGTTTTTTATGGAAAGGCAGTGTGGTCTTCGTCACTTAAATGGATCCTAACTAATATTCGAGAAGTTCCACGAATTCTGATAAAAAAAAACGCTTAAATCACTGGTTTAGCAGCACGAAGGTAAAGAAAGATAGATAGATCCCCACCTAATACAAAATCGATCAGTGCTTAACATTCCTAACAATTTCAATACACTCCGAATATTTGTGGCTCAGCCAAAAATTTATTAAATTTTTGTTTAAAAATTTATCATTAAATATAGTAAATCTATTTCCTATTTTCGCTTTCGCTTTCTCGATTGGATCAGGAGCAAGTCTAAGGTAAATTGTTGGTGTAAATTGCTGTGTGAGGTAAATTACTGTTTGCATGCCACGGTTCAGTTACTTATTTTATGCTTCTTCTTTAATAGCCTTACAAATGCGAAAATGAAAGTACCTCGAGATTAAATCTCGAATTTTTTTTTGGATAGAACCTGAAATACGTGAAAATGGCGGCATTTCTATTATTCTTTACAATTTTTCTAAATTCGCTTACCTGATATAATCAATCTACAAAACAATAATTAAAAACGTAATTGACTAGAGATTAGAAGCACTGTGGGATGCCTAGCGGCTGACGGCGGTAGCCACTGTTCCTTTCATTGTGTTGATTAAGTTGTCTTCACATCCAAAGATGAAAATTGAGCGTCAGTACCAACTAACGCACTTAAGGCGCCAGACATTCAGCTTAACAATCTATATATGGAATGAAAAATAGTATTTTTGCCGACTTGTTGAATATCGCTCTAGATAGGTTTTAATTGTAGGTTTTACGAGCGTTCAGTGTTAACTCAGTATAGATTCACAGATTTTAACCGGCTTGTTTTACATTGGACTAAACAAAATTTATTAGCAAAAAGACTGCCTTGTACGGATCGATTGATCCACATTCCTTGCCATAAAGTGACGATAAATTTAGCTTCTAGTTTTAAAATTAAATAAAAAATAAACAAGTTTTTTCTGCTTAAAGTCAGGAGCAACATTAAAACTTGAAACGAACAGAAATTATTCTATATATGAGGGGTGACCCCTCCTCCTCACTACCCTTCTTTTCGCACCAAAGCTTTTAAGCACTTTTAAAAAAGGTCCTGATTCTAATTAAATTGCCCTTGTGTTTCAGGAATCATTCTTGAAGAATTGGGACAAAAGGTCGAACGTTAGCCTAAAGAGCGGGATATTGATTAGGGGGCAGCCCCTCGTATACAGGATAGTTTCTGTTCGTTTTAAGTTTTAAAGTTGCGCCTTACTTTCAGTAGAAACAACTTGTTTTATTTTTTAATTTCTGATCGTTTTTCAAATCATCCCAGGAAATTCCCCCCCTTCATAGAAAATCCCCCCACGAAAAAGTTCTCCATAGACCGTTCCTCCGACGTGAAATTCTTCTTCCCAAGAAATTACACAAGGACAATTTCATCCTCGCTGTGAATTTCACTTGCAAATTTCTTGCCGACGATTCAGACTGAAAAATACTCCTTAACATACTTTCATTAGAAAAAAATGACTTATTTTTATTTAATTTTTGACTATTTTTCAGACCAGCAGAATCCCCCCCCCCCCCGTATGGAATATTTATACAGAAAATATCATACCCCCAATGAAAAATTTTACCCCGCGGAAAATTTACCCATCAAGACTTTCTCCTGGTGATAATCCCCCATGGAGAATTTGTCCCGTGGGAAATCCCCCCACTTAAAAATCTTTCAGAGAATTCCAACTGGGAAATCCCCCCCCCCCCACATAAAAATCCTTGAGAAAATTCCAACTTCGCCGGAAATTTTTCCCGGACAATTCCGCTAGAATATCTCCACATGTAAAATGGGGTCACCAACGAAAAAATAAGACAAATAAAACAAATTTTGTATTTGAATTCTGATAAGTTCCCCCGTGTAAAATTTCTCCTGGAAAGCCCCCCCCCTCCGGAAACTTTCATCTCAATAGGAAATTCTTCCCGTAGAAAATCCATCCCCAGGAACCCCCCCCCCTGAAAAACCTCAGTATACTGACCAATAACAAATACTATATGTAAAAAGTGGGCAAATTTCATAACCTGCGGCCCTTCCTCCGGGGGTTCTGGGGGGTCATGTCATCCCCAAAGACATATTTATTGGATCTTTTTACTATACTCAACTGAATAACTATCTCAAAATTGATATCAGCCAAACTTCAAATGAACCCACTTCCAATATTCTAGGGCAATTGATATGTGGCCTAACATCGGAATTCCTTAAAAATGGGGGTCCAGCCATGATCCTCTGGCTACAAATGCTGTTTAACCTTGTGTGGCACTCTGAAAAAATCCCCTCAGACTGGAAGAAGGGCCTACTTGTGCCAATCTACAAGAGGAAGGGAGCAAAGCAGAATGTATCAATTATCGTGGCATAACTTTACTCTCAGTTCCTGGAAAGCTCTTCGCTATGCTGCTTCTCAAACGGGCAACAAGATACCTCCATGCCCTGCGTCGCCCCCAGCAAGCTGGCTTCATGCCAGGCAGGTCCACCACCGAGCAAATCCATACGATTGAGACAGCTAGTAGAGAAAACTCTTGAATATAAGAGGAAGGCGTACATTGCCTTTGTCGATTTTCGATCAGCCTTCGACACTGTCGATAGGCAGTCACTATGGCTAATCCTCCAGTCTGCTGGCGTACCCACGAAAATCGTCCGTCTCCTCAAAGAACTGTATAATAACACTGAAAGTGCAGTGATTGTAAATGGACGGCCTTCTGGACATTTCAAAATTGAAAATGGTGTCCGGCAAGGATGTGACGCTGCACCTGAGCTCTTTAACTGTGTAATAGACCATATCCTGAATAAAACACAGCAGGTGCAGCCGTTTGGCATAGATCTTGCTGGAAGAGTTCTTTCAGACGTCGACTTTGCCGACGACGTAGCGCTAATATGCGAAAACATTAGTGACCTCAAAACTACAGTGGAAACACTGGCCTCTGTGGCTGAGAAATTCGGTCTGAAAATAAATTGGTTGAAGACCAAGATAATGCCCGTTGAGAAAACGCCGTCCAACCCCCTGTCATCTGTGGAAATTTGTGGCCAGACTGTAGAGGTAGTCAAGCAGTTTACCTACCTTGGTTCAATTGTCTGCTCAAACGGAAGCCTAGATGCCAAAATATTAGCAAGAGCGGCAAAAGCAAACTCTGTCTTCGGTCGCTTTCTAAAAACAGTCTTCCATAAACCCCAGATCAGCCGTCTCACCAAAGCACGAATATACTCTGCTTCGGTTGCCAGCATTATGCTCTATTCTGCTGAGACTTGGTCGCTGACTCAGACACAGACGCTGAAGGTAGATGCCATCCAGACGAAACACCTCCGAAAAATAGAACGCTCCCGATGGCCCGACAGGGTACGAAATTCAGAAATCCTCAGGTCCTTCAAACTCCCACCCCTGTCCGAGCAGCTTGAGTCTCGCTCGCTGCGTTGGTATGGTCATCTGCTCCGTCTGCCTGCCCAAACACCCGCCCGGCTCATCTTCGATTTCGACCCAGCTGCAAACGGCTGGAGGTGTCCTAGGGGAAGACCACGCACCAGATGGGTGGACGTCATCCGTGATTGGCTCGCCTCCAGAAACATCAACCCGGCTGAAGTGACAACCTTCGCCCTGAACCGACCACTCTGGAGAAGACTGACGGAGCTGACGACTGGTTCCCTCTACGCTGGTGACGCTGCCGAGCAAGTGCTTTAAGTAAGTAAGTAAGTAATTGATTCGATACGATCACCCCTGGGAAGAACAAAGAAAAAAAAAAAAATAAAATAAACACGCATCCTTGATCTTGAAAACCTCCATATTTAAAAAAATGGTATCGTGAGATTTTTTAGTCTGATAAAACAACTTAGAGACTTAGTTGGCTGGGGGGCAGCCATTCTGTGCTTTCGCAAGTCCTTCCCATTTACCTTCCCCAGATTTTTCCAGGCTCCCGTTTAGAGCTGGATTGACACGAACAAAGGGTCACAAGTGTAGCTTGTTAACCACTAGGCTAGGACGGAGCCAGTGAATTATACGCTGCGTATTATTTTACGATTTATTTTATAGTTATTATTTTTTTCTCCTTTCTTCCCTGTTTTCCCGGCCAAGGAGCCTAGAGGGAGGAGAGAGGAGATTTTTTGTTTATTTTGTGTAAATTTATTGTCCAAAAAATGAATTCAGAACTATTAGAGTGTGAGTGACTTCACATTTATACACATTTCAAGAGCACAAATTTCATCATTCTCCACCTAGAAGTGGTCGTATCATTTTTAGTGTCTAAGACGCATGCAAAATTAAACAAGATAACATATTACTCTGAACAGCTAAAGAAAATGCAAGGAACGAGAAACAGTAAAAACCATATTGAATTACAAACGGAAATGCTGTCGACAAAATCGACGGTTAGAAGACAAAGCAAAATTACAATGGAATGAAGGAACGTGTTAATTTAGCGTGCGTGAGTCTTGGAAGGATAAATAGGAAGAAGAAACTGCATTTACGTCAGTTGAAGTTGCTAATTTTTCACCCTAAAATAAAAAGGTGTTATTTTAGCGTTGCAGAGATACACAGTATGGAGGAAATATTTCCCGCCCGAATTTCTTAACCACCCAGGAATGGAATGAAGTTACTTTGATTTGTGTGAAGGATAAACGTGAAAAAGGAATTGAATTCATGCCAGAAAAAAATTAAGTGATCGACCTCACATTTCAAAGAGCACATTCAAAGAGGAAAAATAGGTCATTATCCCCCAGAGATGGTCGTATTGTTTGTCAGAGGCAACACTATAGCGTTGCCTATAGTAAAGGCCATATGGCTCCAATGTTTTATTATTATTATTTATTTTTTTCCAGAGGCACTTCTTATGGAAGGGGTCGTCGTAGAAACTTCAAAGGGGGCTCATTCTATTGGAACTCGAGAGTTCTAGTGCTCTTTATAATAGTTGAAAGTGATTGGAGGGAAACTAGCCCCCGCCCCCACACGCCCATCATTCCCTCAAACACATCCAATCAAAATTTTGAGATAGCCATTTTGTTCAGCGTAGTTGATTTCCAGATAGAAAATATATTTTTAGGAGGACACTCCCCCACAATCCTCAGAGCAAGGGTTTTAAGTTATGCCCTGGGGGCATATAAGGTTTTTATAGAAGGCGTTGTCTTAGAAACTTCAAAACAGGCTCAATAGATTGGAAATTAAAGGGATAGTGCCCTTTTTAATAATCGAAAGTGATTGTAGGGTAACTAGCCCCCCCCCCACGCCCATCATTTCCCCAAACACATCCAATCAAAATTTTGAGATAGTCATTTTGTTCAGCGTAGCTGATTTCCAAACATAAAATATATTTTTGAGGAGGACACTCCCCCACAACCCTCAGGGCAAGGGTTTTAAGTTATACCCTGGGGACATATAAGGTTATATAGAAGACGTTGTCGTAGAAACTTCAAAAAAGGCTCATTCGATTGGAAATTCAAACAGCTAGTGCCCTTTTCAATAGTCGAAAGTGATTGGAGGGCAACTAATCCCCCCAACGCCCATTATTCCGCCAAACACATCCAATCAAAATTTTGAGATAGCCATTTTGTTCAGCGTAGTTGATTTCCCGATAGAAAATATATTTTTGAGGAGGACACTCCCCCACAACCCTCGGGGCAAGGGTTTTAAGTTATGCCCAGGGGGTATATAAGTTTTTTATAGAAGGCGTTGTCGTAGAAACTTCAAAACAGGCTCATTCGATTGGAAATTAAAGGGCTAGTGCCATTTTTAATATTCGAAAGTGATTGGAGTGCAACAAGCCCCCCCCCCCACGCCAATCATTTCCCCAAACACATCCAATCAAAATTTTGAGATAGCCATTTTGTTCAGCGTAGTTATTTTTCAGATAGAAAACATGTTTTTGAGGAGGACAATCCCCCACAACCCTCAGGGCAAAGGTTTTAAGTTATGTCCTGGGGGCATATAAGGTTTTTATAGAAGGCGTTGTCATAGAAACTTCAAAAAGGCTCATTCGATTGGAAATTCAAAGAGCTAGTGCCCTTTTTAATAGTCAAAAGTGATTGGAGGGCAACTAGCCCCCCCACCCATGCCCAGCAATCCCCCAAACACAACACATCAAAATCTTTTGAGATAGCCGATTTGTTCAGCGTAGTTGATTTCCAGATAGAAAATATGTTTTTGAGGAGGACAATCCCCCACAACCCTCAGGGCAAGGGTTTTAAGTTATGCCCTGGGGGCATATAAGGTTTTTATAGAAGGCGGTGTCGTAGAAACTTCAAAAAAGGCTCATTAGATTGTAAATTCCGAGGGCTAGTGTCCTTTGTAATAGTCGAAAGTTATTTCAGGGCAACTAACCCCCCTCTCACGCCCATCTTTTCCCTAAACACATCCAATCAAAATTTTAAGACAGACATTTTATTAAACGTAGTTTTAAGTTCTGGAAATTAGGTCTTTGAGAATGACAACTTCCCCACAGCCCTCAGGGCAAGGGTTGTAATTTAAGGATTCTCCGAATCCTTCATATTATTTCTTATGGAAGGGATGCTCGTATAAACTTTAGAGAGGGCTCATTTGATTGAAAATTAAAAGTTATTGTTCACTTTTTAAGAGTCAAAAGAAATTGAAGTTCAACTAGCCCCTCTCCCTCCTCCACGCCCTAAATGCATCAGATAAAAATTTTGAGATAGACATTTTGTTAAAATAGTTCAAAGTTCTGATAACAAAAAACTCCGGTGTCAACACAGCCCACCAGGGCCCAGGGGTAGGCGTTGTAAGATATGCCATGGGGCATAACTTATTAAGGGGGGATTATAACTTATGTGAAGGGTTTTTGTATGGGAAGAACACTTAGGAAATCTATTATAATTATCCAATTATAAGGTTAAAATACATACTCTGCGATAGGTCCAAAAGTGCTTTGGCATACAAATTCCTATTAAGCTTAATTCCAAATAGCCGTAATTCGTTTGTGTCAACAAGTGAAATGGTCTAAGCCCCATTACTGGAGCTCTTTTATCAATCCATTCATTGTTGTTAATCGCTTTCCACAAGTTATGCAAGCTGTCTATTGTTCATATATAAGGTTTTTATCAAAGAGGTAATCGTAATTTTGGAAAAAATATATTTATGTGAGTGACATCATTTTTATATACATAAGTATTGCAATGATGTTGTCGCACTTGTCAAACTTATGTAGAAACATTGAAAATTTTTATGTATGGAGAAGTACATTAAATTGCTTAAAGAGCAAAAACTGAAAATTGCTAAAATATTTGTGTATATTTTGACAAGGGATTACAACAATTCCAAAACCTTAAAAAAGAAAATCAAAAATTCGAAATTTAGTCGAAATCCTTGTTAGAAATCGCAGTTTCTGTAATAATCAAACATTTTTGAATAGATTCAACATGAAAAGACATTAAATTACCTAAAGAGCAAAAAACTGGTAATTGCAAAAATATTGGTATATGTTTTAACAAGGGACCACAACATTTCCAAAACCTTAAAAAGAAAACTAAAAGTTTGAAACTTAGTAGAAATTGCTGTAAGAAATGGGACTTGCTGTAATAATCAAATATCTTTGAATAGAATTTAGTATGAAAAGAAATTTAATTGCGTAAAGAGCAAAAAACTGTTCGTTTTAAGTTTCAATGGAACTCCTTACTTTCAGTTGAAAAAACTTGTTTCTTTAATTTAATTTCCGATCAATATTTAAATAATGCTGGGAAATCGCCCCCTTCATGGAAAATTCTCGCCCCCTTCATGGAAAATTCTCTTCCCCTATGAGAAATTTCTCCATAGAAAGATCCTCCCACGTAACCCCCGACCCTCTTCACCAGAAAACATTCCCCTGAAAACGTCTGTCTACTTCCCAATAACCAATACTATACTTAAACAATGGGCCAAGCTTATAACGTGCAACCCTTCCCCTGGGGACTGTGGGGGATAACGTCATCCTCAAAGACATAGTTATTAGATTTCTCGACTATGCTGAATAAAATGGCTTTCTAAAACTTTTGATTGGGTGACTTTGGGAAAAACGAGCGTGGGAGGGGGCCTAGTTACCCTACAATTTTTTGGTCACTTAAATAGGGCACTAGAGTTTTAATTTCCGTTCGAATGAGCCCTTTCGCGATATTCTAGGACTGCTGGGTCGATACGATCACCACTGAAAAAAAACCCAACAAAACACAAAAAAATAAACAAATAAACACGCATCCGTGATCTCTCTTCTGGCAAAAAATACAAAATTCTACATGTTTGCAAATAGGAGCTTGAAACCTCTACAGTCGGGTTCTCTGATATGCTGAATCTGATGGTGTGTTTTTCATGAAACTTATATATTTGAAATCTGCACAAAATCCGATTCTTTTGATGTATCTATTGGTATCAAAATTTTGTTTTATAGAGTTTTGCCCTTTTGACTGTCTCGAACAGAAATTATTCGTATATAAAGGGAGCTGCCCTCTCTTTAAACCCTCACTCTTTACGCTAAAGCGTTATCTTTGTTCCCAATGCTTTGCTAACGATTGCTCAAGCACACGGGCCATTGAAACGGAATATATATATATATATATATATATATATATATATATATTTTTTTTTTTTTTTTTTTTTTTTACTACATCTCAAGAGTGAGCTGATGGATGTGTATTTGCTCTAAAAAATACAGTTTTCTATTGAAATGTTTAAAAAATAATCCATTGTAACATTTTTCACCCATAAACATTTTCAGCATAGCACTTAAAAGTTTACCGTAAATGGGGGGGGCTAAGGAGGGGGCAGCCCCTTATATAAGGAATAATTTATGTTTGTTTTAAGTTTTAATGTCACTCTTAGGTTTAATCCGATTTTGTTTTAATTTTAATGTACTAAGATGCATGCTAGTTGTGATTCCAGTGACAAGCACGCAGTTGAACCTATAAAATATCACATATCAGAGTGTTGAAGGCTTGATTTCTTATTATAATTTATATCATGCTACTCAAAGGTATGTTGGTCGGAATTTTGTTCTGAAGCTATTAGCCGAGTTCTGTTAATTAGCATTGCTAATTCAATCAGCAGCTCATATATCCATATAATTGTCGAACTTTAGGCTTGCTCGTGAAGACTGCGTTAAAACGAAATGAAATGCTGCTAATAGAAACCATAAAGAAGCCAGAGAATTAAATTGGAAATTTGGCGCCTGAGTTAATGAGTATAGAAATGCGAGGTTCAGTTCTGGTGTCTATAAAGGTTTTTATACGGGTTCATGATGGAAATTTGTTCTGTCGTTGATCACAACTAATTTGATATGTTAAAATTTTTGGAAGTCTTTACCGACTTATAAACTAATCGTCACCCCAATCGCTGGTGCAGTTTTTAAGCTTTCACGGACTCTTGTGGAAAAATAAACATAATTTGTGCAACTGGGACTTACTTGGACTATTATCTTTTATTTTCGAAGGGGTATGACAAGACGCATACAAGTCTAATTTTATCTTTGAGTTGAAGGAGGACGGGGCCGAACCACTCCCTCCCTTCTACTCACAATCGTTCCAACAGAACTATAATAGACAAGCTAATATAAAAACATATATTTAGCGAAGACTTCGTCGAACGAGTCAAAAATGAAGCAGAGCAGAAGCAAATAATTGCGAATGATATCGTATAGTTGTACGATTTAAGCTATGGAGCTGGTAGTTCTTTTCTCCCTTCCTCGCGTAAACAAATTACCGGGATATTATTATTTTATAGCGAATAGGAAAAAGCTGTTTCAAACTGTGTCACGCTCTGAATCACCGAGGTACATAATTGCTATTAAAAACTAAATCAAAATAGTAGCATATACCGTTTCTTGACAAGTAATTCAACAATTCTATTAATAAAATGAAAATTCGTACAGAAAATGTTGTAGAATTAGTCAAGATTAAAAAAAATGAATTCATCAATCGACGAAGCCTGACCTCAAACGCATATTTCTAACCAACTCAAGTTCAAGTTCAAGTTCCATTTATTTCCATAAATAACAATAACAAAAACAATATCCCAAAGGGCTCAATGGCCCGTTATTTGGGAAACGACATAGAATAAATGACTAATATTAAAACTTGGAATAAACAATACTAAACAGTGTTTAACTTATAAATCTATAATGAAAAGAAGTCAACTCACCGACAGTCCACACGAAACAGCGACACTCCTATCACCCGACAATAAATAAATAAATCAAAAATGAAAAATTCTCTACATCATCGAGGATCCAACGCCAACAAAAAAAAAAAACTATACAACAACTATAAACTATTTAATATTTAGCTTTAATAAGAAACTTTTCATCTGTCTTTTAAAGGAGCCAAGTGTTTGTGACTGACGAATC
Source organism: Artemia sp. Qi Xiang Cuo (assembly GCF_049724085.1). Lineage (NCBI taxonomy): Eukaryota > Metazoa > Arthropoda > Branchiopoda > Anostraca > Artemiidae > Artemia > Artemia sp. Qi Xiang Cuo. The sequence continues at coordinate 44,621,031 of NC_142795.1, forward strand.
TCAGCAGGAACCAAGTTCCAAGCACGTCCCACAGTCACGACCAGACCAAAGTCTGAACGAACCGAGGGAGTAGCCGGAATCATCACATCCTCCCTGTTTCGAACTGCGTAAAAATTTACTTCCCCTACTGGCTTAAGTAGTCCAGAAAAACAAAATGGGAGATCTCCGTGGAAGAATTGATATGCCAACGAAGCTAGAGATATAACATAAATATCTCTAATCTTAAGGAGATTAACAGGAGTGTGTGTAGTCGACTGGAGAACTGTTACCGCTTTCTCATGAAGAATATGAACAGGAGCAAGTACAGAAGGAAATGTAGACATCCACACAGACGAACAGTAACATATATAAGGGAAAATGAGAGAGAAATATAAAAGACGGAGTATAGGAAAAGGAAATAAACGCTTTAATTTACGGATGATTCCAAGTCCACGGAAAATTTTCACTCTTATTACTTGAACGTGCAACTTAAACGATAAATTTTCATCCAAAAGAACTCCCAGGAATCGCACATATCGATCTGGGGGGCGACTTATGGAGCCTCTTGGTGTAGGAAGCTCAGTAATTGTGGGGCAGCTCCCACCTGTACGGGAAAAAATAAGAAGGTACGATTTTTTTACATTTAAAGCTAGTTGATTTATGTCAAACCAATTGAGTATCTTTTCAGTCATTGCTTGAAGCTTTAGAATAAGGGATGACTCATCCGGAGCTGCAGCACCTAGAGTAGTGTCATCTGCAAATGATACCAGTTCTTCTCGACTATCAGATGTGGACGCCGACATAGTCTGAGAGTAACATTTGTGACACAATCCACAGCAAACATTGGGAATTGGGGTGTTTAGAAGTCGGTAGAGGTCGTTCACATATATCAGGAATAGGGTTGGCCCAAGAATAGAACCTTGGGGTACTCCGTATTCAATTGGAATTTCCTTGTCTGTATCTTCCATGGCAATAGATCTGTCAGTAAGGTATGAAGAGAGCCAAGACAATGCTTCCCCACGCACACCATGATGAGAAAGTTTACCAATGAGAATCTTGTGTGTAAGGCTGTCAAAAGCTTTCTTTACATCAAGAAAAATGGCTGCAGGAATAAGATTAGAGTCTAAAGATTGTCGTATAAACTGAAGAAGTTTATTACAAGCATGTTCTGTAGAGTACTTTGCGCGAAACCCAAACTGATGCTTATGGAAAAAAGATTTAGCTTCAAGAAACCTTACCAGACGTTTGAGCATTGGCCTTTCAAATATCTTAGAGAACACTGACAAAAGAGAGATCGGCCTATAGTTCCCAGGATCCTCATGGTCACCTCCTTTAAAAAGAGCTATCACACGCGACAATTTAAGACGTTGAGGAAATACTCCTAGTTGAAATGACCTATTAATCAAATGGCAAAGTGGGGTTATAATCGATGGAAGGATATGTTTAATTACTTTAGCAGAAATTTTGTCAAAACCTGTTGAAGAATTCTTTAAGGACAAAACAATATTTGTAATTTCCTGCACTGTAACGTCCTCAAGAGCCATTGATTTCAAGCACGGGGGGCCTAGGAACTGCTTCCAAGTCTGAGACACCGAGCAGTGAGAAACACTATTAGCAGTTGATTTCCCTATCTCCGCGAAGAATTTGTTCATATGATGTCGTACTTGGCCTTTTTCTGTGATAAGTTGATCGTCTACCATAAGAGACTTAGGGAGACCTTCTAGTTTTTTCGATGGCCGACTAAATTCCTTAATTACGTCCCACGTCTTCTTTATATTTCTACCGCAATCATCAAATCTCTTAGTATAATACACTGTTTTTGTTCTCCGAATAATTGATTTCAGCATATTACGGTACAACTTAAATGCTTCTAATTTAGCATCACTTGGTCTGTTTTTGTACTCTTTCCAAAGGTTCTGCTTTCTATTTATTGACTTGAGGACTCCCGGTGTTAGCCAGGGAGCTATGGGTGTTGATCTTCTTGATCGAGGATTCCTTAAAGGAGCTTTTAGACAATAAGCCGCGAATTTCTCCTTAACAGTGTCATAAAACTGGCCAAATATATCGTTATAATTGCCCAAATTAATATTTTCTGGTAATGAAAAGTCCCATGAAGATGAACTCAGATCTTCTTTCAGTTTATCCAGCTCCACTGGTGAGCAACATAATCTCGGTGTATCTTGGGGGACTAATCTTTGTGGATTTTGGAGGATTGGAAACAAGGCTGCAACTGGCAAATGGTCGGAAGTATCAGAAAGCAGTACTTCGTTCTTAATGGAGTGTAGTGATGAAAAAATATTGTCAATTAATGTTGCTGTCTGGTTAGAAATCCTTGTCGGTATGTTTATACAAGGAGCTAATCCATACGAAATTAGTAAAGACAAAAGATCAGAAGCCTGTCTAGATGTCGGATCCGCAAGGTCGAGGTTAAAGTCGCCCATTAATACAACTTCGGATTTTTCAGAAAAAACTTTTCCAAGAACATCTTCTAATGTTTCCATAAATTGGGTTATGGACCCACTTGGAGAACGATATACTTCGCCTATTATTATCCTTTCCTTAGCGTTGATTGGGACTTCTATAAAAAGTGACTCAAATACCTTTTCATTATTTGTACATAAATCCTGTCTTAGTACAGCATGAAAATTATTTCGGATGTAAAATCCGAGTCCACCTTTTTGGGCCGTCTTGCGGTTAAGAAATATCGACATATAACCGGGAATATCCAAAAGCACCTGATTTTTTTCGCTCAAAAATGTTTCACAGAGACCGATAATTGCAGGGCACGAATTCCTACATAATAATTGAATATCATCAAACGAGCAATTTAGGCCCTGAACGTTTAGATGCACAACCGGGAGTGCATCAACCCACCGAGCTCCGGAGTCCCAAAATCTCAGCTCCTCCACAAACACACTATCAATAATATTCTCAAAATTTTCATAAAAATTCATATTGGGGGCTTTACCACCCGGATTATTTATAATTTCATTAAAATTAACTCTCCCACATTCATAATCATTTAATTTCCCTAGTGTTATGTTAGCGTTAATCCCCAATAGAGAATTAGTTTCAACCATAATTACTTACCCATGCAGGTGACAGAGAGCCATGCTGTAGTCGCGTGAACACCAGTGACGTCAACCTCTTAATCCGAATTAAAAAGGCTATGACATGAACTTGATTATTTTGCTCTGAAACAAAAAAAAATAACAAGTAAAATAGCACAGGAAGGTGTAAATACTGAGGGTAGAGAAACACAAATAAAAGGGAAAAATACAAAAAGACAAAAAACATTAACGAACAGCACATTTTTTGAAGATATAGTATATTAAGCGGAAGCGAGCACTCACTAATAATCATGCGTCAGAATCGAAATCAGAATTGACCGAGGGGAAAACTAGGGTAAGTGGGTCGTAGCATGCGTCATCAACCTTGATCCAGTTAGAACTATAAGTCTTTTTAGATTCTAGCCACAACCTAGTCCCCTTTTGAACCACTTTGGTATGAGACACTTTATCGGAGGCAACTTTACAATTTCTTAAGTTATAAGCAGTAATCAAAAGTTCTTTCCGACGTTTAGCCAGCTCGAATGGAAGGTCAATACTGACGTTTTTCCCTGTATTTCTTAGATTACCAACACAAGCCATAATATTGTCCTTATGTCGAAGATTTAGAACAGATACAAGAATAGGGTCCGATGCCGGATGTGACTTTTGTTTCCTGGGACTTTTAGCCTTGCTTCTAAGTCTATATATGGCCGTGAACTTATTATCCCTGTAGTTCCGTACCGACATTTCTGACAAAAAATCATTAACGGTTTCTTCAATATTTTCATTTTCCTTGTTAGGAATTCAATGGATAAGAAGATTCTTGCGTTTAACATACAATTCAGTTCTTAAAACCTGGTTTTTAACTGCCACAAGAGCAGATTTCAAGCCAGTGTTCTCTTGTTTCAACGCTGCATTCTCCGTACGAAGATTTTCTACCAGTTGTTTTAAGTTATCCATACGTTCATCAAAATACTTTTTCGTGAGAGACATCGCTAATTATATTGTATCGGTAATTAAAATATCGCTAAATATACAGTACGCTCGCTTCTTTCCTCAACTCATCAAAATGACATTTCAAGAAAACTTACGAGCGTGGGCCCCTTTCTTCTAAAATCCAAATATAAGGGGCCCCAGAATCAACAGTGCAATAATTGAAATAAAACAGGATATCACAGTTGAGAACTATCACGAAGTAAAAATTATGTCTTGCCTTAACGAGCGCTAGTTCAGTACTGACAACAAACAACAAATTAAACAAATACACACGTCTCCCTTTGTCAAAGTGTTGAACTTCTATGTTTGAAGATCATGTTCCTTGTGCTACAAGAACTTGAACTCTAAAAATATAAACTTACATTAACCACAAGTGGTATTAGGATTTACTTGTTATAAATCATTATTTTAATCTTGTTATAAATCAAGTATTTTGTTATAAATCATTAGCAGGAGTGCCTTAACTTTTTGCAAATTCCTTAGCAAATGCTCAAAAACCTTAAACAATTAAGACATGGTTGTGCTGTGTTCTTTCGATAAGCTAAAAATAAAGTAGTGATAACAATAACGATAATTGACGTAACTGCAAGAGCTGGCGGAGAGTAACTTTCAATGCAGCACGGAAAAAAAAAAAAAAATCAAATCCTTAGAAAAATTTCCTTAAATGGTTTTAGCATATTTCATTGGTCTGTTAGTTAAACTGTCAACAATAATGGTCTTCAAAAGTCCCGAGCAACGCTATTTCATAGCTTTTGCTGTAGGGGGTTCCTCGCCGCAAAGGCGGCAGTTTATAATTGTTAATAGTCATAAACACAAGTTCTACATTAATCAATGATGCTGAGTAAAAAGGGAGTAGTTTAACTCGTTGCGAGAATGCACTGTTAGGATTTTCAGCCTTTAGTTTTTGAATTTTTGTTCAGATTTAGTTGATCTCTGCGTACAATTAAATTAAAACGCGTTTTGTTTTTAATGAAAGCAAAGGACGATATTAAAAATTGAAAAACATAGCAATTACTCTGTGTATAAGGGGAGCTGCCCTACTTCCTCTGATTTTGCTGAAGTTTCATTTATGTTTTACTGAATATATTTTGCATTCAAGAAGCAGAGCCATTAGGCAATTCCAAGTGTTTCATTTGCTCATTAAGTTTCAAAAAATTGAAACTGAAAATTCTATTGTTTAAGGCAAATGGACATCAATACTCCCGTCCCTTCTTCGGCATATCTCATTCATATAAAGCACCTCTCCCGGAAAGATGAAATATGAGGGTAAATCTGTATTTTTGAAGCCTCAGCTACCCTGTCCCCATAAGAAATGCCGATTTCCTCAATCTTAATAGCTTGTGCACAGCTATGCAATACTCATGGCTTTATTGGATAAACGGCCTATAATAAAAATTTATTTTTTCTGTACTGCATGTGTTCTTAGGACCGAATACTATAGCCTACCACGCACCAACATGACCCATGAAAGCGTGAAGGTATTTTTTTTATCTTTATAATAGATAGCTTTTGGGTGTCTCATAATTTTTGCTTGATAACTTTTCTGGCCAAAATATTATTATTGGGGGTAAATTACCAAAAATAATAACTTTACTGTGATGTAACCTCTTTTTTTTTTATCAAAAAGGGAATTTAGTTTTAGATTTTTGCTCGAATAACATTCTTTCGATAATCAACAACCATTGATTCGACATGGTCATGTCGGGGAAATACAAGCGCGGCTGCGTGACTATGGTTCTTGGAAAAAATACTAAATTACCTATTTTACTGACAGTGTTTAATGGTTTTTAGACGTATTGGATTTTATTGCATAATTTTCATCAGTCTCAACCCTTTTCGGGGGCGCTTAAGCCCTTTTTCTAAGATTATAAAAATCATTTAAGCTAATAGCTTCTGATAAGCAAATTGAAAATTTACAAATTTTGTATATTTGGAATTCTATTGACGCATGTAATATAATCAAAATGTTGTCTTTTCATTATAATTTAGGTTTCTTATGACAAAGTACACTCTTTACTTACAGTTTGGCACTTAAAGATGTTTAAGCCAGTGCTCTCCTAAATCCACGAAAGGCTTCCACCATTTTCACCTCACGTGCCCTAGCTGTTTGTGAATAGGCCTATGTTTACTATTTGCATGACAATGCTAAGAGAAGGATAATCATCCCTTATAAATAGCACCACTAAGACATGTCTTTGGGGTTTCTGACATATCAAAATATTCGAAATATTGTAGTTTTTTCAAACAAATATTTTATGCAGCTACTCCCCTACCCCTTCTCCTTATTTGCAGGTAACTAAATACAGATTATATTTTATATTACTATAAAAAAAATTTTGCGATTGTAGCTGGGCTACTATTCCACTGCACCAGTATTACAGGCTTGGTCCAAAAATATTTTCAGTTTTGACATGGTATTAGGGGGCGAGGGGGATAATCTGGGGTAGGGCTTAAGGCCAAAGTTAGATTCATTTGAGCCGTTGCCGCTTTTTCAGTCTTCTTTGGTAGAAGGACGGCTTGAATGTTGGGCAAAACACCTCCTTGGGCAATGATAACCCCTGACAGGAGCTTGTTCAGTTCTTCGTCGGTTTTAATGGCAAGCTGAAGGTGACGAGGAATGATACGATTTTTTTTGTCTCGTGCAGCATTACCAGCAAGCTCAAGGACCTCGGCAGCCAAATACTCCATCACTGCTGCACGGTAAACGGCTGCGCCTGCACCAACTCGCTCCATATTTTTGATATTTTTCTTAAGAGCGAGAAAATGCTTCAATTTCTTCAAAAATTGACGCACTGTTTGTAGTTACCAATTGAGTTTCCGTTGTATTGTAGTAAATTTTCAGTAAAGTAAAACAAAACAATTGCGCCTACCAAATGGGGTATTGAGGATGAAAACAGCCCATTCTCATTCAGGGTAATTCTGGTTTCTATCGTAAACGAGAGAGACTATTCTCAATTATAAAAGTTTTCTATCCTCACTTAAAACTATCCTCAATTAAAGTTTTTTATTGTTTAAAAAAATAAAGTTGTGAGACAGAGTCAAACTTTAGCGTAAAGGGTGAGGCGTTGGGGAGGGGACAGCCCCTTTGATATAGGGAATAATTTCTGTTCGTTTGAAGTTTTAATGTTTGAAGTTTTAATTTCTGAACGTTTTTGAATTAATGCTGCTTTGATTTTGACTCACCGTACATGAATACTAATAATGAGATTTGCATATTAATTTTATTTTTTTTGGCTAAATGGCTTTCTCGAAATTTTGATCTGACGTAACTTATGAATTAACTTACGTAACCAACTTCTATATTTGAATATTGTTATTATTTAAATTGGGGGGGGGGGGCCCCTTTTCAATACCTCGCTGTTTGCGCTAAAATTCAAATTTTGTTCCAATTCTTTAAGAATGACCCTTAATCACAAAGGCCGTTAATTAGAATAAATAGCTCTGATGAAAGTACGAAAAAAACTTTAGTGTAAAGAGCGAGGTAATGACTAGGGGGTGAACCTAATCATATACGTAATAATTTCTGCTCGTTTTAAGTTTTGATGTCGTTCCTTACTTTCAGTTGAAAATAAATGTTTTTTTTTACATTTAATTTCTGATCGTTTTTTCTAAATAATGGTGAGAAATCCGGCCCCCCTTTCATAGCAATGTCCCTTCCCCTATGAAAACTTTCTCCATGGAAAGGTCCTCCCACGTAACCCCCTGAGGCCCCAAACCTCCAGGAAAACCCCCCTGAAAACTTCTGTATATTTCCCAATAACCAATAGCCTACTATATGTAAACATTGAGCAAAGTTCATAACTTGCAAACCTTCTCCTGTGGACTGTGGGGGATTAAGTCATCCTCAAAGACATAGTTATTGCATTTTTCAACCATTCTGAACAAAATGGCTATCTGAAAATTTTGATCGGGTGACTTTTGGAGAAAAATGAGCGTGGGAGGGGGCCTAGTTTCCCTCCATTTCTGTTGGTCACTTTAAAAGGGCACTAGAACTTTCAAGTTCCGTTTGAATAAAGCCTCTCGCGTTATTTTAGGACCCCTGGGTCAATACGATCATCCCTGGGAAAAAAAACAACAAAAAAAGCAAATAAACCCGCATCCGTGATCTTTCTTTTGGCAAAAAAGAAAATACAAAATTCCACATTTTTGCCGATAGGAGCTTCAAATTTCTTTAGTAGGGTACTCTGATATGCTGAATCGGATGGTGTGATTTTCATTAGAGTTCTATGACTTTTAGGGGATGTTTTCCCGTTTTTTCGAGAATAAGGCAAATTTTCTCAGACGCGTAATTTTTAATGCGTAAAACGAAAATTATAATACTTATATATTTGAAATCAGCATAAGAATCTGATTCTTTTGATGTATCTATTGGTATCAAAACTCCGTTTTTTAGAGTTTTGGTTACTATTGAGCCGGGTCGCTCCTTACTTAAAGTTTGTTACCACGAACTGTTGGACTCGTTACCACAAACTGTTTGAAACACATTAATCCTTATTTTTTCCTGCATGAGAGGTGGACAAGCCCTTCTTCAACACCTTGCTCTACTTAAAAAAAAAAAAAACTTCTGATAGTTCTAATTAAACAACCCTTGTATTTCATGAGTCGTTCATATAGAGTTGGGACAAAATTCAACCTTCAGCGCAAAGAGTAAGGTGGGAACAACCAATACATCTACAAAATAATTTATGTTTGTTATAAGTTTTAATAATACTTCCTACTTTCAGTTGAAGAAATTTGTTTTTTCATTTAATTTCTTATCGTTTTTTAAATAATGCCAGAAAATCTGGATCCACCTCCACAGAAAGATCCCCCTCCCTACAGAAATATTTTCTAGATAATTCAATTTCGGTGGTAATTTACCCCACACAATTACCTTTAACATGTTCACAAGTAAAAATGAGTCGGCAAAATGAAAGCAAGACACATAAAAATAATTTCGTATTGGAATTCTGGCAAATTCCTTCAGTGTAAAATTTTCCCTGAAAAGTTTATTCCCTGGAAACTTCCCTACCCATGGAATTCTCCCTGGGGACCCCCCCCCAGCAGAAATCCCCCCACCAAAAAAAATGTATGCATAGTTCCAAATAACAAATACTATACGCATACAATGGGCAAATTTTGTAACTTTCAGATCTTTCCAAAAGGGATCTAGGGGGAATTAGTTACCTTCAAAGGTATATTTATTAGGTTTTTCAACTATGCTGAACAGAGTGGCCATCTCAAATTTTTTATCAGACGAAATTGGGAAAAAAGGGTGCAGGAGGGGGCCTAGTTGCCCTCCAGCATTTTTGGTCACTTAAAAAGGGCACTATAACTTTTAATTTCCGTTTGAAAGAGCCCTCTCTTGATGTCCTAGGACCACTGAGTCAGTGCGATTGCCCCTGCAAAAAAATGAAAATAAATAAAATGAACACGCATCCGTGACCTTTTTCCTGGGGGAAAAAAATACAAATAAAACCTATGTAATAGGGTTTTCTGATGCGCTGAATCTGATGCTGTGATTTTCATTAAGGTTCTTTCACTTGTAGGGGGTGTTCTCCCGTTTTCCAAAATCAGGTAAATTTTCTCAGGCTCGTAGCCTTTAATGAGTAATGCTAAACTTAATAAAATTTATATATTTAGAATCAGCATTATGAGCCCATTCTTTTAATATATATATTGACATCACAATTTTCTTTTTAAAGTTTCAATTACTATTGAGCCGTATCGCTTGTTTTTTTTATTGTTTTTTTTTATTAAGTATATCTTATTTCGTATATGAGGGGTTCTCCCCCTAGTCAATATCTCGCTCTTTACACTAAAGTTCGAATTTTTTTTCGAATCACAAATCCCTGAATCACATAGGCCGTTTAGTTAGAATAGATAGTTCTTTTGAAAGGAATAAAACAAAAAATTAGGGTAAAGAGCGAGGTATTGACCAGGGGATGATCCCCCTCATATACGTAATAATTTATGTTCGTTTTAAGTTTTAATGTTGCTCCTTACTTTCAGTTGAAAATACTAGTTTTTTTGTTTAATTTCTGATCGATGAATATATAATAGTTTAGAAACAAATTTGGGCTATATATTTGCACATTAGGGGGGAGGGGCGGCAAAGCATACCATATATTAAATATGTAACCTAACCTAACCTATGTACTTTTCCCCCCTAAACCCCATAAAATAACAGTTTAAATAGCGTAAACGCAATGAAAACTACTCTTTCCATTCCAATTCTTAATAGCAGTGTCGAAATAACCAGTCTGGCGGGTATCAAAGAGTACGTTTAATACGCAAGTACCTAAAGAGATAAGTGGGAATGAGGAGGTGCCATTTCCCTTTCACTTATGGGATAATTAGTGTGGGTTTCATACATTAAGATTGATTTTTGCATACTTTAATATATATATATATATATATATATATATATATATATATACACACACACACACACACACACACACACACACACACACACACACACACACACACACACACACACACACACACACACACACACACACACACACACACACACACACACACACACACACACACACACACACACACACACACACACACACACACACACACACACACACACACACACACACACACACACACACACACACACACACACACACACATATATATATATATATATATATATATATATATATATATATATATATATATATATATATATATATATATATATATATATATATATATATATATATATATATATATATATATATACCCTTTGACTTATAGGATAATTTGTGTGGATTTCATACTTTAAGATTGCTTTTTGCCTCCTTTGAAAAAAACATTTTGTTTTATTTGCACGTACCTAAAGAGATAAGGGAATGAGGATAATATATATATATATATATATATATATATATATATATATATATATATATATATATATATATATATATATATATATATATATATATATATATATATATATATATATATATATATATATATATATATATATATATATATATATACCCTTTGACTTATGGGATAATTTGTGTAGATTTCATACTTTAAAATTGCTTTTTGCCTCCTTTGGAAAAAAAAAACATTTTGTTTCATCCATTGAAGAAAGACCTATGAATCAGCAACTATTACAGCCTGTTCGTGACCGCAACTTTTAGTGTTTTGAAAATGAAAAGTGACTATTCACTTTAACCTTTTCAGAGAGTACTTGACGGAACATGAACAATGTTCAAGTATAATCATCTGCTTTCATCTATCATCTGCCAACAAACTGACCCGCCCCAACATCACTACATCTTGATGAGATGTTCCTTTCCGCCGAATCTCAGGGTAGGAAAATTCATAACAATGAAGACAGATTATTAATTAATCACCTTTTCATCTAGTTTCTGATTTGGGAGCTTTAGAATAAACATGCTCTATTCTCAATTGATATTGCCCTAAAAATTGCACACAGAAAACAATTTTGAAAATATTCTTGGGCCCTAAATCGGAAAGAAAAAAAAGGTGAAAACTGTTGAAAACTTTCCTGTTTATATCATATTTTGAGGTGTATATTTAAAATGTGTACGATATTCTACAAATCTTTTGAGTCTAGGGTGCAGCAACTTAATTTTATACAAGAGAATTAATCGATTTGTTCTATATTGTGTGTATAAAAAATCTTTTTTTTATATTTTGATTTTATTTTCTTTGTTAGCAACAATGACGATGACAATATTCAAATTTTTGTCAAAAATTTTGACTTCATAAAGCAGTGTATCTGATTTTATTGTATTTTTCTCCTATCATCTATAGCCATTTCTATTTGGTAGTGTATTAATTAATTAGTTCAGAGTCGATGCATTAACATCAACCTAGTAAACGTGGTTGCCCTATTCATTGTGAATTTATAAGCGCTCAGCCTTGAATTGTCGTAAGCAGGAATCAATTTCTGTGTACGAGCCTGTCGTATGGAATCAATAATACGCATTGCTTACCTCCATATTAAGTCGTCAGTAAGGAATGACCTCCAAATATGCATTGCTTTGTTTTTGCCGGTGATGTGGTATTTATACTAGGTGTAACCTACTTCTATCTTTTTTACAAGATTTGGTAGTAAATAAGGCTCAGCCGAAATCTCAAGATTATGTGATTAATTTGGCTTTTTTTGTTGTTGTTGTTGTTGTGTTTTCTCGCGTTACTTAAAGTGAGAACTTCTAGAAATTTGTAAAATCGTACTTGCTTGTCGTGTGGTATTATTTGTTTATAGTTTATGCGTTACTATCTATATGATAAGATGGTTGATAGTTGATAGTATTTGTAATAGAAGGCGCCAAGGGGACACAGAAAGTGTGCAACTAGGGAGGTTTCAGTAGTTTGAATCACTCAATCTAAAAATTTATGCGCCAAAACACATTACTGTATCCGCTATTTCATGGCTAAAGCACACCTGCGATTTGTTTATTTGCTGGTGTCCACCCCTCCCCCAATGTTTTAATCTTTCTTAATCTCTCTGTTCTTAAAGTACTTGGACAAACAGTCAAACTTTAGCGTAAGGAGCAAGGTATTGAGGAGGGAGCATCACCTTCATATACGGAAAATTTTCTGTTTGTTTTGAGTTTTAATGTTGCTCCTTACTTTTAGCTGAAAAAAATTCTTATTTAATTTCTCATCGTTTTTCAGATAATGCCAGAAGATCTGGCTCACTCTCCATGAAAAAATCCCTCCCCTGACGAGAAACTCCTACTTGTAAACTTCCTCCCACATAAAATACCCCCTCCCCATAAAATTACCTCTCAATAGTTCCATCCTCACTGAAAATCCCCCCCCCCTCTCGGTAAAATATCTTGCGGACGACTCGACGTAGAAAAATTTTCCAAAGCATACTTTCATTTGAAAATACTTTAATTTATAATCATCTTTCCGATAATTCAGGGAGTCCCCCCTTCAGCGGATTTTTTTCCTGGAAATCTAAACACGCTGAAAATTTCCCCTGGACAATTTCGCCGGAATAACTCCACGTGCAAAATTGAGATGGCAAAGAAAAAGTAAGACACATAAAAATAATTTCGTATAGGAATTCCGTCAAATCCCCCCAGTGCAAAATTTCTCCTGAAAAGTTCACCCCCGGATATTTCCCTCCCCATGTAAAATTATTCCCATGAAAACTCATACCCAAGCACAAAATACCCCCCCCCCCACACCAAAAAAAATTGTCTGCATACTTCCCAATAGCAAATACTTTACGCAAACAATTAGCAAATTTCACAACTTAAGGCCTCTCCTCACGGGCTTTGGGGGTCAAGTTGCCCCTAAAGGCATAGTTGCTGGTTTTTTCAACTATATTGAACAAAATGGCTACCTCAAAAATTTCGACCTGACTACTTTGGGGACAAAAGGGGTATCTAAGGGGGGCTAGTTGCCCTCCAATCTCTTTAGTAACTTAAAAAGGACACTAAAACTTTTAATTTTCGTTCGAATACAATCCCTTCCGATCTTCAAGGACCATTATGTGATCGATACGATCACTCCTGGGATAAAAACGAATAAACAAACATCCGTGATCTTTCTTCTGGCAAAAAAAAAAAAAGAATTCCATGTTTTTGTATATAGGAGCTTGAAACTTCTACAGCAGTGTTCTCTGATATTCTAAATCCGATGGTGTGATTTTCATCAAGTTTCCTTGACTTTTAGGGGGGGTATTTCACCCCTTTTTCGAAATCGAGTAAATATTCTCAGGCTCTTATCTCTTGATTGGTAATACTAATTTGATAAATTATGTATTTGGAATCAGCATAATAAGACAATTCTTTTGATGTATCTATTGACATCAAAATTCCGTTCTTTAGAGTTTCGGTTACTATTGAGCCGAGTTGCTTCTTACTTATAGTTCGTTACGAGGAGCTGTTTGATATATCGTTATCAAAACTACTTTGTGGCCTTACTCACAATTTGTTATCACAAACTGTCTTATTAAATGAACAAAAGAAGGTTTTTAGAGGAAAATAAAGGAAATTTTAAACTTAATAAGGTTACATAGAATCCTTCGGAGTTATCTCGAAGCATATTACATTGCTTCAAGGAGAGTGGCGAATGTGGTATACACATCTTGTTTGCGTGTTTTTCTGTTTCTGTCCATTACACTTGAGCACCGAGAAGCTTATAGAAACTGTACCAAACGTTCCAAGAATTGAATCGAAGGTCCCAAGAAAATCTGTTTTTTTTTTTGGCTAAATCAACATGCTTTTTGTTACTTTTCCTATATGTTCCTTATAGTTTTAATGGGGATTCAGGATTTAGACTGAATGAAATCTTTTCATAGGTAAACTAATTTTGACTTTAAGCTTAGCCATTTCTCTGTTATTAAGAGCTAAGAATAAAAAGATATAGGTAAGTTGAATAAACGTTACTTGCTCTTACTTTTCTCATCATTTGCTTTATAGTTTTGAGTTGGTTTAAGACACGATGATAGCATAACTTTTCACAGATACACTCATTTTGACCATTTTGACTATTTGCCGATTATTAAGCTCTGAAAAAAAAAACTACATATGCACATGTAAGGTTAATAAACATTAATTAGTAAAAAATGAGAATAATTAGTGGAACTCTCACGAATGAATCCAGGGCCTAAAATATACCCTGGAAAGTACTGCCTAGGTACTTATCTCCACGCTTTTCTTATTTATAGGGGTTAGGAGACAGCATACATGACAGGTTTATACCTAGGCCAGTCTATCTAATTCTCCAATTCCTGTTGTTTTGGTAGTATTTTCCCAAGCTTAAGGATTAGCCTAGATTCACAGAGCTCTAAAACCTTTTAAATTGTGACTCAACAAATATATGTTGCTCGAAACACCTTTCTTGTGTCTCAATTGAGTAGAAGATCAATTTTGTCTAGTTTCACTTTTACGACAAACGGATTGTGAAAGATTCTCAACTGTAAATACCCACTGGAGCGAGAAGGAGTGGAGGTACATACTTCAAAATACCTTCTTCTGGGGATCATTAAGGCTCTGGATCCATTCTTGAGAGTTGCATTCACCTAACTCTACCTATTTCCCATGATCAACCCCACCGATCTAAAATTTTACCTCCAGTATGAACAGCTATATTCCTGTTTTGTATTCTAAAACATAGTTTTTCTTAACTTTTTCTTCAATTACTTTGTAGTTTTCAATGGGTATTAGGTTTCAGACTAAATTAAAAAAAAACAAGTTTTTTTAATTAATAGTAAAGAGCGACATTAAAACTTAAAACGAACAGAAATTATTCCGTATATGAAAGCTGTCCCCTCCTCAACGCTGCGCTCTTTGCGCTAAAGTTATTTATTGTTTTAAAAAATAGAGTTTTGAGAAAGAGTCTAACTTTGGCGTAAAGAGTGAGGTGTTAAGGAGGGGACATCCTCTTTCACATACAGAATAATTTCTGTTTATTTTAAATTTTAATGTTGCTCTTTACTTTCAGTTTAAAAAAAAATTGTTTTTTCTTTAATTTCTTAACGTTTTTGATTTAATGCAGGTTTTGATTTTGGTTCACCGTCCATAAATAATTAAAACGAAATTTGCATATTAATTTTACTTTTTTTGGTTAAATGGCTTTATCGAAAATTGTTTATTTTTATTTATGAACGTTTTTTATTAGTAATCGATATACGTAGCTTACGAATTAACTTACGTAACGAACTTCTATATTCATATATTTGTAATACGTATAATAGGGAGTTTGCACTCTAGTCAATACCTCGCTCTTTACGCTAAAGTTCCAATTTTGTTCCAATTCTTTAAAAATGACCTCTTAATCACAAAGTCCGTGATTAGAATAAATAGCTCTTATGAAAGTACTAGAAAATCTTTTGCGTAAAGAGCAAGGTATTGACTAGGGGTCGAACCCAACCATGTACGTAATAATTTCTGTGTTTATTTAAGTTTTGATGTTGCTCCTTACTTTCAGTTGAAAAACTTGTTTTTTTATTCAATTTCTAATCGGTTTTTAAATAATGCTGGGAAATCCGGCGCCCCTTCACAGCAATATCCCTTCCCCCTGAAAACTTCCTCTATGGAAAGTTTCTCCCACGTAAACCCCGACCCCCCTCCCCCCTACCAGAAAAATACCCCCTGAAAACGTTTGTATTTTTCCCAATAACCAATACTATATATAAACATTGGGTAAACTTGCAGCCGTTCTTCCGGGGGCTCGGTGGGATTAAGTCATCCTCAAAGACATGGTTATCATATTTTGATCATGCTGAACAAAATGGATATCTCAAAATTTTTATCGGGAGACTTGGGAGGGGGTCTAGTTGCCCTCCATTTTTTTGGTCACTTAAAAGGGCACTAGAACTTTTAATTTCCATTCGAATGAGCCCTCCCTTGATATTTTAGGACAACTGGGTTGATGCGATAACCCCTGGAGAAAAAAATAAATAAACACGCATCCGTGATCTTTCTTCTGGCAAAAATACAAAATTCCACATTTTTGCAGATAGGAGTTTGAAATCTCTACAGTAAAGTTCTATGATACACTGAATCTGATGGTTAGATTTTCATTAAGATTCTGTAATTTTTAGGGGGTGTTTCCTCAAGCTTTCGAAAATAAGGCAAATTTTCTCAGGCGCGTAACGTTTGATGGGTAGGACTAATTTTGATTAAACTTATATATTTGAAATCAACATAAAAATCTGATTTTTTGATGCCTCTATTGGTATCAAAATTCCGTTTTTTAGCGTTTCGATTACTATTGAGCCGAGTCGTTCGAGGTAACGAACTGTAAGTAAGGAGCGACCCAGCTCAATGGTAACCGAAACTCTAAAAAACGGAATTTTGATACCAATAAATACATCAAAAGAATCAAATTTTAATTCTGATTTCAAATATATAAGTTTCATCAAGTTTAATCTTACCTATCAAAAGTTACGCGCCTGAGAAAATTTGGCTGATTTTCGAAAAAAAGGGGGAAAGACCCCCTAAAAGTTATAGAACCTTAATGAAAATCACACCATCATATTCAGAGTATCAGAGAACCCTGCTCTAGAGGTTTCAAGATCCTATCTACAAAAATGCGGAATTTTCCATTTTTTGCCAGAAGAAAGATCAGGGATGCGGTTTTAGTTGTTTGTTTGTTTGTTTTTTTTTTTTTTCCCCAGGGGGGGTCGTATCGACCCAGTAGTCATAGAATATCGTGGGAGGGTTCATTGGAACGGGAATTGAAAGTTCTAGTGCCCTTTTAAGTGACCAAAAATTTGGAGGGAAACTAGGCCCCCTCCCGCGCTCATTTTTTTCCCAAAGTCATCTGATCAAAATTTTGAGATAGCCATTTTGTTCAGCATGGTCGAAAGTATTATAACTATGTCTTTTAGGATGACTTAATCCCTCGAAGCCTCCAGGAGGAGGGCTGAAAGTTATGAACTTTACCCAATGTTAACATATAGTATTGGTTATTGGGACCCGGCTCAATGGTAACCGAAACTCTAGAAAACGGTATTTTGATACAAATAGATACATCAAAAGAATTTGATTTTAATTCTGATTTCAAATATATAAGTTTCATCAAGTTTATTCCTACCAATCAAAAGTTACGCACCTGAGAAAATGTGGCTGATTTTTGAAAAAAGGGGGAAAGACCCCCTAAAAGCTATAGAACCTTAATGAAAATCACACCATCATATTCCGCGCATAAGAGAACCCTACTGTAGACGTTTCAAGCACTTATCTACAAAAATGTGGAATTTTGCCTTTTTTGTCAGAAGAAAGATCACAGGTGCGTGTTTATTTGTTTGTTTTTCCCAAGGGTGATCGTATCAACCCAGTGGTCCTAGAGTATTGGGAGAGGGCTCATTCGGATGGAAATTAAAAGTTCTAGTGCCTTTTTTAAGTGACAAAAAAATGGAGGGCAACTAGGCCTCTCCCCACGCTCATTTTTTCCTCAAAGTCACCTGATCAAAATTTTGAGATAGCCATTTTTTTCAGCATGTTCGAAAATATTATAAGTATGTCTTTTAGGATGACTTAATCCCCCGAAGTCCCCGGGAGGAGGGCTGAAAGTTATGAACTTTACCCAATGTTAACATATAGTATTAGTTATTGGGAAGTATACAGTACAGACGTTTTCAGGGGAGATTTTTCCTGGTAGGTGGGGGGGGCTATGTGGGAGGATCTTTCCATGAAGGAAGTTTTCATAGGGGAAGGGATGCTCCTATGAAGGGGACGCCGGACTTCCCAGCATTATTTAAAAAAAGATCAGAAATTAAATATAAAAAAAACAAGTTTTTCAACTGCAACAGCAGCAACATCAAAACTTTAAACGAACAGAAAATATTACATATATGATTGGGTTCACCCCTAGTCAATATCTCACTCTTTAAGCCAGAGATTTTTTAGTACTTTCATAAGAGCTATTTATTCTAATTAACGGCCTTTGTGATTAAGCGATCATTTTTAAAGAATTTGAACAAAATTCGAACTTTAGCTTAAAGAGCAAGGTATTGACTAGGGGGCGAACCCCCTAATATACGTATTAAAAGTATATGAATATAGAAGTTCGTTACGTAAGTTAATTCGTAAGTTACGTATATTTATTACTAATAAAAACGTTCGTAAATAAAATGAAACAAGTTTCGAGAAAGCTATTTAACCAAATAAAAGTAAGTTAATATGAAAATTTTGTTTTAATTATTCATGTACTGTGAGCCAAGATCAAAACCTGCATTTATTCAAAAACGTTCAAAAATTAAATAAAAAAAAAAGTTTTTTTAACTGATAGAAAGGAGCGACATTAAAATTTAAAGCGAATAGAAATTATTCCGTATATGAAAGGGGATGTTTCCTCCTCAACGCCTTGCTCTTTACGCTAAAGTTTGACTTTCTCACAACTCTATTTTTTTAAACAATAAAAAACTTTAGCGTAAAGAGCGAGGCGTTGAGGAGGGACAGCCCCTTTCATATACGGAATAATTTCTGTTCGTTTTAAGTTTTAATGTCGCTCCTTACTTTCAGTTAAAAAAACTTGTTTTTTTTGTTTGATGATACAATGGAAGCATGTTTTTTCAGATATCCAAATTTTGACTATAAGTTTAGCCATTTCTATTTTATTAATTAAAAAAAAAACAAGTTTTTTAAACTGAAAGTAAGCAGCGACATTAAAACTTAAAACCAACAGAAATTATTCCGTATATGAAAGGGGCTGTCCCCTCCTAAACGCCTCGCTCTCTACGCTAAAGTTTTTTATTGTTTAACAAAAATAGAGTTGTGAGAAAGTCAAACTTAAGCGTAAAGAGCGAGGCGTTGAGGAGGGAACAGCCCCATTCATATACGGAATAATTTCTGTTCGTTTTAAGTTTTAATGTCGCTCCTTACTTTCAGTTGAAAAAACTTGTTTTTTTATTTAATTTCTGATCGTTTTTTAAATAATGCTTGGAAATCCGGCGCCCCCTTCATAAAAATGTCCCTTACCCCAAAGAAACATCCTCCGCAGAAATATTCTCCCGAGTAACCCCTTCCTCCAGCCCCCCCCCCCTCACCAGAAAAAAATCATTCCTGAAAATGTCTGTATACTTTCCAATAACCAATACAATACGTAAACAATGGGCAAAGTTCATAACTTGCAGCCCTTCTCCTGGGAACTGTGGGGGATTAAGTCATCCTAAAAGACATATTTATTAGATTTTCGACCATGCTGAACAAAATGGCTATCTCGAAATTTTGATCGGGTGACTTTGGGAAAAAATGAGCATGGGAGGGGGCCTAGTTACCCTCCATTTTTTGGTCACTTAAAAAGGGCACTAGAACTTTTAATTTCCGTTCCAATGAGCCATTTTACGATATTCTAGGACCACTGAGTCAATACGATTACCCCCGGGGAAAAAAAACAAAACAAAAAAAACAACAACAAATAAACACGCACCCGTGATCTTACTTCTGGCAAAAAATACAAAATTCCATATTTTTGTAGATAGAAGCTTGAAAACCTCTACAGTAGGGTTCTCTGATACGCTGAATATGATGGTGTGATTTTTATTAAGTTTCTATAGTTTTTAGGGGGCCTTTATCTCTTTTTTCGAAAATAAGCCAAATTCTCCCAGGTACGTAACTTTTGATGGATAATATTAAAATTGATGAAACTTATATATTTGAAATTAAAATTAAAATCTGATTCTTTTGATGTATGTATTGGTATCAAAATACCGTTTTTTAGAGTTTCGGTTACCATTGAGCCGGGTCACTCCTTACTTACAGTTCTTTACCACGAACTGTTTGAAAAAAAAAACATTTCAAAAAAGAAGTTTTTGAAAGAAAGGTAAATGCCGTATTAAAATTAAGATAAGAAGAAAGCAGAAGAACCTACAATAGTTCAAACTCAAAACGACCAGAAAGTACTATTAAAGAATAAATGAAACCCAAAACAAGCAGAAATTAAGTAAACAGTCATAGCAAACAAACATGCAACAAGTCCTAATATAAATGAAGGGGGCGGGGGTTGGACCATGGAGAGCCAGGGGTCAGCTCTCAGAAGTTTGGTATTAAATATCGTAAATAATTCTTTCTTTCTCTTTTTTTTTTCAGGGGGGGGGGGGTTCAGGCTGTGGAAGGCTAGGGATCAGCTCCCATAAGTTTTTTAATAAACTATCGTTAATAATTTTTGAGGGGTCGGGCCATGGAAGGTGAGGGGTCCCCATAAGTTTTGGAATAAAATATCGTTAATGTTTGTTGGGGGATGTGGGGGGGGGGGGGTGATTTGGGCCATATAGGGCCCGGGGGTCAGTCTCCTAAGTTTTTTTGAATAAAATGTCGTCAATATTTTTTTGGGAATGGGGAGGGGGTTGGACCATGGAGGGCCAGGGGTTAGTTCTCGTAAGCTCTGGAATAAGATCTCGTTAAAAAAATGTTTTGGAAGGGAGAGGGGTCGGAAAATGGACGGCCAGGGGTCAACTCCATAACTTTTAGAACTAATTTTCGTTAATATATATTTATATTTTTTTTTTGGGGGGGGGGGGCCGGTGGGGGATGGTTTGGGCCATACAGGGCCTAGGGTCAGTCTCCATAAGTTTTGGAATAAAATATCGTTAATATTTTTTTTTTTTGGGGGGGGGGGGAGGAGGGATGGGGTGAGCCATGGAAGACCAGGTGTCTCCCATACATTTGGAATATTTATATCGTTCATAATATTGTTTTTTTTTTGGGGGGGGGGGGCGGGCCATGGAGGGCCGGGAGTTAGCTCCCACAAGTTTTGGAAAAAATTATCGTTAATAATTTTTTTGGGGGGAGATCAGGCCAAGAAGGGTCGGCGGGTAGTTCCCGCAAGTTTCAGAACAAAATGTCGTTAAGTTTTTCTTAGGGGGGTGGGGCTATGGAGGACCAGGGGTCAGCTCCCATAAGTTTTGGAATAAAATATTGTTAATAATTATTTTTCTTTTGGGGGAGGGAGGGTCGGGCCATGTAGGACAAGGGGTCAGCTCCCTTAAGTTTTAGAATAAAATATTGTTAATATTTTCTTATGGATTTTTTTAATATTTTGTTTTATTTCAAAACTTATTTCATAAGTTTTGAAATAAAACATCGTTAGTAAGCTTTTTCTGGGGGAAGAGGGATCCATCGAAGGCAAGGAAGGTCATCTTCAAGAAGTTCTGGAACAAAATATCGTTAATAAGTTTGTTTTTTTTTTCTGGGGGGGGGACCTAGTAGGGTCAGAAGTTAGCTCCCTTATGTTTTTAATTCTCAATAACAAGTATTTTTTTTTTGGGGGGGGGGATAAGTCATGGAGAGCTAGAGGTCAGATCCCATAAGTTTTGAAATGAATTATCGTTAATATTTTTTTTTGGGGGGGGGGGAGAATATTTTGGGAGGGGGAATGGAGGGCTATCTCCTTTAAATTTTGGAATAAAATATCATTAATATTTTTTTTTCGGGAGAGGAGGATCGGAGCATGGAGGCCCAGGGGTCAGCTCGCATAAGTTTTGGAATAAAGTATTGTTAATACTTTATTATAAGAAAATTTACATTAAGAAAACTCTCTCTGAAAATAATCTAGTGAATAATCCGGGAACTATATTATTTTGTGAATGACCCTAAAAGTTATTTATTTTGTTGTATATAAATATACTAGTTTCAATTTTATTATTTTGATATTTCTACTGAAGACGGTCGCTGTATATATGATCGAAATATCTTGACTTTTGTACCTGTTTTTTCACTTTCTAACTAAATAGATTTATTCCCGTTTGAAAGTTTATTTGTTCGTCGCAGAACGGCAGTGTGGTCTAAGAAAACAACACCTAATTAAAGGTGTTCCGTCAAATATACGTCATATATATGGGGAAATGAGACCATCCCAGTAAACAACTATAAACTCAACATTTGGTTTGAAATTAGAGGACACGGAAGGATTTGCCACCGTCATTGGAAATTTGTTTTACATTTGGGCAAGATTAAAGAAGAAAATTTGCATCAAGAACTTTGAATGAACTTTGTCAATGAACTCTCTCTGAAAATAATCTAGCGAATAATCCGGAAGTTCATTATTTTGCGAATGACCCGAAAAGTTATTTATATTGTTGTATATAAATATGCTAGTTTCAATTTTATTATTTTAGTACTTCTACTGAAGGCGGTCACTGTATATGTGATCGAAATATCTGGACTTTTGTACCTGTTTTTTCACTGTCTTAATAAATGGATTTATCACCATTTGAAAGTTTATTTGTTCGTCATAGAACGGCAGTATGGTGTAAGAAAACAACACCTAATTAAGTGCGGGGAGGGTGCTAGTTGCCCTCCGATCATTTTTGACTTCTAAAAAGGGCGCTAGAACTTCCAATTTTCAATTGAATGATCCCCTCAGTTTAACAGTAATGGAATTGTACCTGTTTTTATTTTGTTTTTTAATTTTTGTTTTTTAACCAGGCTTGCCTACCTTGCCATATACCCTAATATGTAATTATCAGAAACATTTTTTGCAGGTAATCTGCATACTCTTTAGACGCCTCCAAACTTTTGGACAGAGTCCAGGGCCATATTTGGCACATTAAAAGTAAAGGGGCGAGGCCACGGGCGTTGGGGGGATGCAGGGGGCGGGCAGCTTCCCCCTAGAAATTCAATATTTACACTAGATATGGTTGAAAAGTAGATCGTTTAAAAAGCAGTTGAAAAAATGCAGATGGCTAAAAATGCAGTTGATAAAAGGTAGATGGTTGTAAAAGCTGTAAATAAACAGCTGGAATGACAGAATAAAATTCAAACAAGAAGGAATTATTCATAATGCCCTGGAAATTTTCAGATCTAATTCAAGAAGATTAATGCTGAAGCTTATTGATGCTTTATGATTTTTGATGATTATTTATTAATAAAGATTTCATAAGTGTGATAGAACTTGCTGGGAATGTAAGGCTTCGTGAACTGCGAATATAAATTCAGATCCCCCTTGCCCTTCATCACAGAGTCGGCTGCCCCCCTCCCTAGACAGGAAGCTACGTGCGCCCATGGGGGGGACAAATAAGCCAGTTATAACCCTAGACTATCTGCAAAATTTGCTGTTTTACAATTAACTTTACTTGGTATTATAACCAAGCTGTTGATGAGAAATCAGTAAAAAAATGATAGTAACCCAACATTATCTAACTATCATTTATTCTCCATCTAAAATATAAACTCCTGGTTGCCTTTATACATCTTGATCAGATACTTTATTCTGGAACACTAAAAAAAAAAAAAAACTTAGAAAGATGGCTGGCTATTCTCTGTATACTTGTTTGGAAAGAGATTCTTTACCCAACCTACTTTATTATCTTCCAATATTTTGAATGAAATAGCCTCTACAGAAAAACTAACACCTATGGAGCTATTCAATACAGTAAGTCCTCGTAGATGTTCAATTTTCTGCTTAAGTGTGCAAATGCTTGTTGATTATCAAACAGTTCGTGGTAACGAACTGTAAGTAAGGAGCGAGCCGGTTCAATAGTAACCGAAACTCCAAAAAACGGAATTTTGATACCAATTGTTATACCAATTTTGATACAAATTTTGATACCAACTGTAAGTAAGGAGCGAGCCGGCTCAATAGTAACCCAAACTCTAAAAAACGGAATTTTGATACCAATAGATACATCAAAAGAAAAAGATTTTGATGCTGATTTCAAATATATAAGGTTCTTGAAAATTATTTCTACCCATCAAAATTTATGCGGCTTAGAAAATTTGCCTGATTTTCGAAAAAAAGGGGGGAAGCACCTAAAAGCTATAGAAACTTAATGAAAATCACATCATTATATTCAGCGTATCCGAAAACCCTACTGTAGAGGTTTCAAGCTCCTATCTGCAAAAATGTTCAATTTTGTATTTTTTCCCAGAAGAAAGATCACGGATGCGTGTTTATTTGTTTTTTGTTTCTGTTTTTTCCCAGGGGTGATCTTAATGACCCAGTGGTCCTATAATATTGCGAGAGGGCTCATTCGAACGGAAATTAAAAGTTCTAGTGCCCGTTTTAAGGGACTAAAAAAATAGAGGCCAACTAGGCCCCCTTCCACGCTCACGTTTTTCCCAAAGTCTCTCAATCAAACTTCGAGATAGCCATTTTATTCAGCATGGTCGAAAATATAATAATTATGTCTTTGAGGATGACTTAATCCCCCACAGTCCCCGGGGGAGGGCTGCAAGTTATGAACTCTACACAATGTTTACATATAGTATTGGTTATTGGGAAGTAAACATACGTTTTCAAGGTTTTTTTTTGTAGTGGGGGGGGGGGTCGAGGATTAGGTGGGAGGATCTTTCCATGGAGGAAGTTTTCATGGGGAAGGGACATTGCTATGAAGGGGGCGCCAGATTTCCCAGAATTATTTTAAGAAAACGATCAACAAAAAATCGCGAAGAAAGGAAACGAGGACAATTAACAGCCAGTGAAAAAATTGAAAAATTATGCAAATATTTCGGTCAAGACCTCCGCTTGACCGTCCTCAGTGCAGAATGAAACTGATAAAAATATAAAAACCAAACCTTAAAATAAAAACACGAAACTAAAATTGGACGACCCTTTCCTAGTAACGGTGAAAGGGTAACTGTTTTTTAAGAACAGACTTGGTCAAAAGCTCCCCGTAAGCTAGTCGTAAATAATTTCTGAGACCACACTGGCTAATCATGATAAACAAAAAATCGCGAAGAAAGGAAACGAGGACAACTAACAGCCAGTTAAAAAATTGAAAAATTATGCAAATATTTCGGTCAAGACCTCCGCTTGACCGTCCTCAGTGCAGAATAAAACTGATAAAAATATAAAAACCAAACCTTAAAATAAAAACACGAAACTAAAATTGGACGACCCTTTCCTAGTAACGGTGAAAGGGTAACTCATGATTATCATGATTAGCCAGTGTGGTCTCAGAAATTATTTAAGAAAACGATCATAAATTAAATAAAAAACCAAGTTTTTCAACTGAAATAAAGAAGCAACATCAAACCTTAAAACAAATAGAAATTATTACGTATATGATTGGTTTCTCCCCCTAGTCAATACCTCGCTCTTTACGCTAGAGAGTTTTTATTACATTAATAAGAGCTATTTATTCTAATTAACGGCATTTGTCATTAAGGGGTCATTTTCAAAGAATCGGAACAAAATTCAAACTTTAGCGTTAAGAACGAGGTATTAAGTAGGGAGAGAACCCCCTAATGTACATATTAAAAATATATGAATATAGAAGTTCGTTACGTAAGTTAATTCGTAAGTTATGTATATCTATTACGAATAAAAACGTTCTTAAATAAAATTAAACAACTTTCGAGAAAGCAGTTAAACCAAAAAAAAGTAAAATTAATATACAAATTTCGTTTTAATTCTTCATGTACGGTGAGCTAGAATCAAAACTGAAAGTAAGGAGCGACATTAAAACTTAAAACGAACAGAAATTATTCCGTATATGAATGGGACTGTCCCCTCCTCACCGCTCGCTCTTTACGCTAAAGTTAGACTCTTGCTCCCAACTCTGTTTTTCAAAAAATAAAAACCTTTAGCTTAAAGAGCGAGGCGTTGAGGAGGGGAAAGCTCCTTTCATACACGGATTAATTTCTGTTCATAGTAACCGAAGTTTTAAAAAACGGAATTTTGATACCAATAGATACATCAAAAGAACCATATTTATATGCTGATTTCAAATATATAAGTTTCATCAAGTTGAGTATTACCCATCGAAAGTTACGCGCCCTAGAAAATTTGCCCTATTTCAAAAAAGGGGGAATCATCCCTTAAAATTCATAGAACCTTAATGAAAATCACACCATCAGATTCAGTGTATCTGAGAGCCCTATTATAGAAGTTTCAATCTCCTATCAGCAAAAATGGGGAATTTTGCAATTTTTGCCAGAAGAAAAATCACGGATGCGTTTTATTTATTTTTATTTGTTTTTCCCCCAGGGGTGATCGTATCGACCCAGTGGTCCTAGAATATCGCAGGAGGGATTGTTCGAACGAAAATTAAAAGTTCTAGTGCCCTTTATAAGAGACAAAAAATGGAGGGCAACTAGGAGTAGTAAGGGTGTATAAGATTGAAAGTACACATGTATTTACACAAGCCTGAGGCATGAATATGCGTGTAGTTTAACCGGTACATTGGCTTACCAGGGCCAGTCACCTATTACTACGAACGATACTTGCCCTATCAAACGGGTTTTCTAATGTGACACTCATTTTTTGCATAACATGTTATGAAGGACAAGTTTTTTGACATAATTTACGTGGATTTTTTCTAAACAGGTATTGCCTATAACTTCTAGTTCAAATATTTTTTGATAACTTGATAGGTGATTTGAATAAAAGGAATTCAAATATTTTGCCTATGACATAGAAGCTAACTCAATTTGCGAAAAAGGTATTCCATTTGCACAACTCTGATCTGATTGAATTGTCACCGACAATGAGATGTAATCACTGCTAAGCCTTTTGTTATTGCGAAAGGGTTAACAAATTGGTGATTAAGACGGGCTTTGTCTAATTCTAGCCGGAAACTCAGAATTGATAGGAGGCAAGATCAAAAAAGGGGTAATTAGTGATTGGATAACTTTTTAACGTGAAATCTCTGAATAAAATATTTTTGGAGAAATTATTTAAAAGGTATTGTTTATTTATTCTAAAGATAATGACGTATACCTTTCCAGAGCATGTAGAGCATTTGACGATGGAAAAATAGGGTTAAAGTGATTAGCAGTTACGAGCGAGGATTCCCCCCTGGTCACTGAATTGCCTTATTTTCCTAGGTACCTTTCCAGAGCATATACTTGACGATAGAGAAAAAGGGTTAAAGTGATTAGCAGTTAAGGTAACCTCAATGGCGTTTGAACAGTGTTGTCAGTTTAAAACAGAGTCTAATGTTATAGTATACTAGAAAGTTGATACTAAGAGAGATGTAGATGGCAAGAAAAGAATTTTAATAATGGATAGCTCTACCTCTCAGACGTGTTCTGTATAAAACGCAAGTGGTGCTTGAACAGTGTTTTCAATTTAAAACAGTTTAGCGTTATGCTGTACGAAGAAGTTGATACTAAGAGGGATGTAGATGGCAAGAAAACTTTGTTTATCTCTTTGGGATGTTTATGTCTCCTTGGGGTGTTTGTGTTTCTTTGGGCTGTGTGTGTCTCTTTGGGCTGTGTGTCTCTTTGGGGTGTTTGAGTCTTTTTGATCTGTTTATGTTTCTTTGGGGCTGTTTGAGTCTTTTTGGTCTGTGTTTGTCTCTTTGGGGTGTTTGTGTCTCTTTGGGGTGATTGTGTTTCTTTGGGGTATTTGTGTCTCTTTGGGCTGTTTATGTCATTTTGATCTGTGTGTCTTTCTTTTGGATGTTTGTGTCTCTTAGGGGCCGTGTGTGTCTCTTTGGGGCGTTTGAATCTTTTGGTCTGTATGTGTCTGTATGGGCTTTTTTTGTCTCTTTGGGCTGTGTGTGTGTGTCTCTTTGGGCTTTGTGTGTCTCTTCGGGGTGTGTTGTCTCTTTAGCCTGTGTATGTGTCTTTTTGGGCTGTGTGTGTGTCTCTTTAGGCTATGTGTCTCTTTGGGCAGTTTGAATCTTTTTGGTCTGTGTGTGTCTCCTTTGGCTTTTTGTGTCGTTTTGGGCTTTGTCTGTCTCTGTTGGATGTGTGCCTCTCTTTGGGCCGTGTGCATCTCTTTGGGCTGTTTGAGTCATTTTGGTCTGTGTGTGTTTCATTTGGCTGTTTGTTTCTCTTAGAGGCTATGTATGTCTCTTTGGGCAATGTGTGTCTCTTTGGGGTGTTTGAATCTTTTTGGTATGTATGTGTCTGTATGGGCGTTTTTTGTGTCTTTTGGGTGTGTGTGTGTGTGTCTTTGGGCTTTGTGTGTCTCTTAGGACGGTGTGTTTGTCTCTTTAGTCTGTGTGTGTCTCTTTGGGACGTGTGTGTCTCTTTAGGCTGTGTGTCTCTTTGAGCAGTTTGAATCTTTATGGTCTGTGTGTGTCTCTTTTGGCTGTTTGTGTCGTTTTGGGCTTTGTGTTTCTCTGTTGGATGTGTGCATCTCCTTGGGCCGTGTACGTCTCTTTGAGCTGTATGTGTCTATTTGAGCTTTATGTGTCTCTTTGGGCTGTGGGTGTCTCTTTGTTATATGTGTCTCTTTAGGCTGTGTGTTTCTCGTTGGACGGTGTGTCTTTTTGGGGTGTGTGAGTCTTTTTGGTCTGTATGTGTCTCTTTGGGCTGTTTGAGTCTTTTAGGTCTGTGTTTGTCTCTTTGGGTTGTGTTTCTCTTTGGGCTGTCTGTGTCTCTTTGAGCTGTTTGTGTCTCTTGAGGCTGTGTGTGTCTCTTTTGGCTGTGTGTCTCTTTGGGCTGTTTGAGTCTTTTTGGTCTGTTTGTGTGTCTCTTTTGGCTGTTTGAGTCTTTTTGGTCTGTGTTTGTCTCTTTGGGCTGTTTGTGTCTCTTTGGGCTATGTGTGTTTCTTTGGGCTGTGTGCGTCTCTTTGGTCTGTGTGTATCTTTGGACTGTTTGAGTCTTTTTGATCTGTTAGTGTCTCTTTGGGTTGTTTGAGTCTTTTTGGGCTGTGTTTGTCTCTTTGGGCTGTTTGTGTTTCTTTGGGCTATGTGTGTCTCTTTGGGCTGTTTGAATCATTTTGGTCTGTGTGTCTTTTTTTTGGCTGTCCATGTCTCTTAGTGGCCGTGTGTGTCTCTTTGGGCCCTGTGTGTCTCTTTGGGGCCTTTGAATGTTTTGGTCTGTATGCGTCTGTATGGGCGTTTTTTGTGTCTTTTGGCTGTGTTTGTCTGTATTTTGGCGTTGTGTGTCTCTTCGGGCTGTGTATGTCTCTTTATCCTGTATGTGTGTCTCTTCGGGCTGTGTGTGTCTCTTTAGTCTGTGTGTCTATTTGGGCAGTGTGAATATTTTCGGTCAGTGTGTGTCTCTTTTGGCTTTTTGTGTCGTTTTGGGCTTTGTGTGTCTCTGTTGGATGTATGCGTCTCTTTGGGCCGTGTGCATCTCTTTGAGCTGTATGTGTCTCTTGGGCTGTTTGATTCATTTTGGTCTGTGTGTGTTTCTTTTGGCTGTTTGTGTCTCTTAGAGGCCAAGTGAGTCTCTTTGGGCAATGTGTGTCTCTTTGGGGTGTTTGAATCTTTTTGGTATGTATGTGTCTGTATGGGCGTTTTTGTGTCTTTGGGCTGTGTGTGTGTGTCTTTTGGCTTTTTTTTTATCTTAGGACTGTGTGTATGTCTCTTTAGACTGTGTGTGTCTCTTTGGGTTGTGTGTGTTTCTTTTGGCTGTGTGTCTCTTTGGGCAGTTTGAATCTTTATGGTCTGTGTGTGTGTCTCTTTTGACTGTTTGTGTCGTTTTGGGCTTTGTGTCTCACTGTTGGATGAGTGCGTCTCTTTGGGCCGTGTACGTCTTTTTGAGCTGTATTTGTCTCTTTTTGCTGTGGGTGTCTCTTTGTGATGTGTGTCTCTTTAGGTTGTGTGTGTGTCTCTTTGGACTGTGTGTCTTTTTGGGGTGTCTGAGTCTTTTTGGTCTGTATGTGTCTCTTTGGGCTGTTTGAGTCTTTTAGGTCTGTGTTTGTCTCTTTGGGTTGTGTTTCTCTTTGGGCTGTCTGTGTCTCTTTGACCTGTTTGTCTCTCTTGAGGCTGTGTGTGTCTCTTTGGGCTGTGTGTCTCTTTGGGCCTGTATGTGTCTGTATGGGAATTTTATTTCTGTTTGGGCTGTGTGTGTTTTTTTTTTGTTTGTGTGTGTATTAGGGCTGTGTGCGTGTCTTTAGGCTGTGTGCGTGTCTCCTTGGGCTGTGTGTGTCTCTTTAAGCTATGCGTGTCTTTTTCGACAGCTTTAATCTTTTTGTGCTGTGTCTATCTCTTTTGGCTGTTTTTGTCATTTTGGGCTTTGTGTGTCTCTGTTGCATGTGTGCGTCGCTTTTGGCCGTGTGCGTCTCTTTGAGTTGTATGTGTCTCTTGGGCTGTTTGAGTCATTTTGATCTGTGTGTGTTTCTTTTGGCTGTTTGTGTCTCTTAGGGGTCATGTGTGTCTCTTTGGGCTATGTGTGTCTCTTTGGGGCGTTTGAATCTTTTTGGCCTGTATGGGCGTTTTTTTTGTCTCTTTGGGCTGTGTGTGTGTCTCTTTGGGCTTTGAGTGTCTCTTCGGGCTGTGTGTTTGTCTCTTTTGCCTGTGTGTGTCTCTTTAGGCTGTGTGTGTCTCTTTGGTCAGTTTGAATCTTTTTGTTCTGTTTGTGTCTCTTTTGACTGTTTCTGTGTCGTTTTGGGCTTTGTGTGTCTCTGTTGGATGTGTGCATCTCTTTGGGCCGTGTGCGTCTCTTTGAGCTGTATGTGTCTTTTTGGACTGTGGATGTCTGTTTGTGATGTATGTCTCTTTAGGCTGTGTGTGTCTCGTTGGACTGTGTGTCTTTTTGGGATGTTTGAGTCTTTTTGGTCTGTATGTGTCTCTTTGGGATATATACACCCTCCCTCTGCCCACACTTTTTTAGCAAAACTGTATTCAGCGGGGGTGCACCTACGATCGTGTAGACTGTCGTAAAACGATTCGATCGAGGGAATAGTTTTCTCGGCGAATCTTGACATGGAACAATAATAATCATAAGGATATATGCCCTTAACCGTCAACAAATCATTTAAATCATTTGGAAATTGTTGCTTGAGAAGGGGGAAAGCGTTGCAGCCGTCATCGTTTTTCTGCACTTGAATTAATTCGCTCAATGTTTTAGAGGAAAAACTGTAGGAGTCTAAAAATCGAATTTTATTCGTGTACTCAACGTCGTCCTCAACTTATCTCCACATAAATTCCAAAACAAGCAACTTTTCCGACTATTTAGGAATGATTTTGTAGGAAAAGCTGTCTATCACCAGTGCATCATCCACTGTTCCATTTCTTTGAAGATGTGCTATTGCTGGTAGCACTTGCTTCAGATCGTAGTTAGAATTATGTATAAAAACCGGAAGAAAGAGTTGCTGTTTAATTTTTAAATTACATGAATTGTGAGCCCACCCCCGAAAATTACTTTTTCCCGTTGAATTGGGGTCAATAAGATGATTGTGATCCTGGACAGCGTCTTTTGGGGCATGGGCACCCCTACAAACCCAACAAATTGTTCCCTTTTCTAGTGCCAGTTGCTCCTTATCTGATAATGACATTGGGTAGTTGGTGTGACGCAATCGAGAAATTGCACCGTTTGCTGTTTTTATTAAAGACACTAATAACTTTTCCATGCTACCTTTCTCATTCATAGCCAAAAAAACTCTTCCAGCTGCATTTTACTATTGAAATGGCGACGGGCATGTGCATAGGAACACGCAACTAGTTTGTGTTCCTTGACTATATTTGGCCTTGATGGGTCTAATACCTCCACCAGTCTTGATTCACAATCCAAACATACTTTATCAACTTGTAGCAGGAAATTTTGGAAGTTTTTAAATTGTAAAGTATTTTTGCCTTCTGCCGGCATTTCTTTTCTTTGATTTCCATGAATTTTACAATATCTCATTTGATCCGAGAATGTTCTTTCAATTTTAAATGGGGAAAGGCCCATGGGGCAATAGTGACGTTCCCCATAATTTTTGCCTTGGAATAAGAGTCGACTTATTGCCGTAACGGGGAAAAAATGACCATAGGAATTTACATCTTTGGGAGGTTCATAAATAACCCAAACCCAATTTTTAACATTATCTACCGACGGTGTCCTAACTGAATATAAAACTCCTTTTTTATATGTTCTTTCCCCCATTTACAAATTCTGTGTCATACTGGAGAACAACCACCCCCAACCCAAGATTTTCATTTGCTTTTTCAAATACGGTTATTTCTTTTAAAGACACCAGATACTTCCCCTCTAAACAGTCAAAATTTACTTTAGGGAAATTGTCTCCGCCGTTACGTGCAAGTCCGTCGAGATTTTTTAATGATGACTCATTTTTTAATGTTTTATGGGCTGCTGCTAAAAATTCATATTTAAAGCATTGCAGCCCCGTGTCAAATCTGAAACCCTGATCCCCTCCTGTAGCCGACAAATCTGGGTGGCTTTTTATTTTGTTACCTCGCTCTCCCCTTAAAATAAAGTTTTTTTTAAATCTACTAAGATTCAGATCCATGTGTTCAATGTATAAAATTGTGGACCCACTTCCCCTCTCGTTAAACGTGTCCAAAGTCGATATTAATTTATCAACCCAGTTGAAAAAGTTACCCTCAAATTCATTTAGACCAGGGTAAAAAGTTTGGTTGCCAGTTGAAAAATGAAAATAAAAAATATCCCCAGATGTCCCCTTTCGTAAATAAACTTTTTGATTTACCGATGCCTTAATCCCCCCCTGACCCCCCCCCAATTCTGAATCTGAATCTCAATAAGTGCTTGAATTCCGTCTATGTAGCTATGAAAAACATTTACAGGGTCTGTTAAAATGACACTCCCGTCAACCATGTTTTCCTCGGGCGGGTTAAAATCTACCCTATGTGTTTGCATGGGACCTAGAGCTGACTCTAACAAATAAAATTCACGTAGTTCCGGGGACGTGACACTTTTTTCATGTCCTGCACCTATTTGCACAGGATCCAATTCACTAATTATAAAGTCATCGTCAAAAGTGTCCCCGGAAACATTAGGTCCAAAATTTTGTATACGTCTATCCATTTCTTCAGTTGTAAAATGAAAATACAGGGGTATACTAAATGACATACCTTCACTAACATCATCCGGCGAGAGGGGACAATTAACCATGATATTTTGAAGTCCTGGGTCAGGTAATGCAGTTGTTTTCGTAGCTTCTCCCTGAAGCTAAAATGAATGAATTGAGTTTTTTCTTTGAGAAACGCTTTATCATAATTATAGCACACTATTTTTTTTCTTAGTTGGATTTATCAAACAATTTTTTTTCTTAATTGGATTAGTATTTATCAAAGAAATGCATAATAAATTACAAATTTTGTTAATAACACTCACGCACACGCACACACACAAACACACGTACACGCTCACACACACATGCGCACACACGCGCACACGCACACACTCACGCCAAAACACACACACACGTATGCGCAGACACTCACACACACACACACGTATGCGCACACACGTTCACACACATGCGCACACGCACAAACACATGCGCACACACTCACACACACAAACACACACACACACACACACACACTTATGCGCACACACGTTCACACATACGCGTACACACGCAAACACACATGCGCACACACTCACACGCACACACACACACACTTATGCGCACACACGTTCACACACACACACATGCGCACACACGCGCACACAAATTACAACGTTTGACAAATAGCAATAAAATATGGTAAAAAAAATCAAATCAATAATTGTCTTAATAGCTCATTAAAAAAAATTGACTCTTTTTTTCCTACAAATCTAGTCATCCATAAAAAATAGCGATCAGATTCCTTTCCTACAAATCTACTCGTTTAATGTTGTTTTTTTTTTCTTAATTGGATTTGTATTTATCAAACAAATGCATAATAAATCACAAATTTTTGTTTATAGCACTATTTAAAAAATAAATTCATAATAAATTACAAATTTTGTTAATAACACGCACGCACACACACACGCACTCACACACATGCTCAAACACACACACTGACACATACACACACACACACACACACACACACACACACACACACACACACACACACACACACACACACACACACACACACACACACACACACACACACACACACACACACACACACACACACACACACACACACACACACACACACACACACACACACACACACACACACGCACACGCACACATGCGCACACACTCACACACACACACACACACACACACACACACACACACGTTCACACACACGCGTACACGCACACACACGCACTCACACACACACATGCGCACACACACACACACGTATGCGCACACACGTTTACACACACACACATGCTCACGCATATCGCAACGTTTGACTAATAGCAATAAAATATGGTAAAAAAAATCAAATCAATAATTGTCTTAATAGCTCATTAAAAAAAAGTGACTCTTTTTTTCCTACAAATCTAGTCATCCATAAAAAATAGCGATTAGATTCCTTTTCCTACAAATCTACTCGTTTTAAAAATCTACTATTTGTAATAACGTAAAGTACATTAGGTAAAAATACATACATTTCCAAATTCAGACTGCACTTGTGTGTCAGATGGGGCGGTGATGTCCGTATCTTGCATAGATGAGCCAGCGGGGTTCACCATCCTGTGAGCAGCCGCCCATTCTCTTTTTGGTTTTTGACCAGATTGTTTTCGCATGGCTCCCGATGGGCCAGTTATCTCCCCTTGTTGCATTGGAGTAATGCCATTAGCCTTAGCTCTCTTTGGAGGAGGAGAGCAATTTTGCGAATTTTCCTCCTTAAAAAGAAGACAAAATTTAGTATGGAAAAAACGATTCCCGTTTTTACAGAAGAAAAAATTAGTCTGCACAAAGAATCCCCTCCCCTCCCTCCCCGTCTTATATTTTTATAAAAGCCTCTTAATCATCTATGAAACCCCATGTGCATTCATCAAATAGAATATCTCGTCTAATTTGGCAAAAATAAAACAATCTATTTTTGAATGTGTCTTGAATCACAAACACATGTGGCATTAATCTATGCGATAAGACGTGCGAAGTGTGGTTCCAAAACTGACCCTTACTTGTAACACAGATGCTTCTATTTAAACAGATAAAGAAAAGGCATTTTAATAGAATGAATGAGGAAACTGACATTTTTGAAGGAAAAGAGCTACATCTAATGAAATAAACTCGTAAACATAGGATTGGCGGAGGAGTGATTTTATTTACATAATGGAAAAAAGATCGTATTTTAAGTTTCCTAGCGACTATAATCGTCATATTGTAGGGTTTGTATTGTTGAGGTGAGGTGGGCTATGCCCCTGAGTTTGAATTTACTCGAGGGATGGTAAAATGATTTTATTTGGAAATAAATTAAGAAATTTAGTAAACTGTACTCAGATTGTAAATTGACGCATCCATAACTTCAATGTCAATAATATTTAGTGTACTATCCATGATATGTTAAATCATTATGAAAAGTTAATCGTAAGGTATGGCCATTATATACAAAATCTCAAGGACGAATAAAAAATCAGTCCTTTTATTTATAACCAATGACCAGTCGCGTTATCGTATATTGAGCAACCAAAACGGCAAGCAAAACGTGTTTAATCACGTGTAGAGGTCCCATAGAATAACAATGGAAGGAACATAGTGTCCCCAAATAGCATTGGAAGGAACATAGCGCTATAGAATAGCATGGGAGGGGACATAAGCCCTTATAATAGCATAGGAAGGAACATAGTGCTATAGAATAGCATGGGGGGACATAAGCCCTTAGAATGGCATAGGTAGGAACATAATCCCTTATAATAGCATAGGAAGGAACATAGCGCAATAGAATAGCATGGGAGGGAACATAAACCCTTAGGATAGGATAGGAGGGAACATAAACCATTAGAATAGCATAGGAAGGAACATAATCCACCCAAATCCATAAGTACATGCTCTGGAAAGACGCCAAGGAACAAAAGACAAGCAAATCTATAAGTACATGCTCTGGAAAGACGCCAAGGAACATAAGGCAAGCAAATCCATAAGTACATGCTCTGGAAATGTTTTTCCTATATGTGTAAGCAAATAGCATGGTAATTCCTATATGTGTAACCAAATCCATACTTAGCATACTACTGATATTTGTGGGATTAAGTAACA
Source organism: Artemia sp. Qi Xiang Cuo (assembly GCF_049724085.1). Lineage (NCBI taxonomy): Eukaryota > Metazoa > Arthropoda > Branchiopoda > Anostraca > Artemiidae > Artemia > Artemia sp. Qi Xiang Cuo. Next base: position 44,657,246 of record NC_142795.1, read on the forward strand.
GGAAAAGAGTTGACGATTGTAATTTTGAAGTGTAACTATCAGTTGTAAGTTCGTGTAGAGGTGCATCGCACAGAGGGTTTTCGGAGAATGAAGGATCGGCAGGACAAGGTAACTGCAGGATTTTGAAATAGTTAAGCATTTGTAAAATTCGAGTCGAGATATTATTAATTTTTTTAGTGCTTCTTTTTACTCTTTGCTGCCTTTTATTTGTAATGACTGCTTATGTGGCCGTAGTTTTGAATATATATTATATAGCATCTTAATGACAAAGGTACTAAGAGCTATAAACAATGAGATTTCAGAGTTCAGAAAAACTGAAATCAATTTAATGACAATACTTTAAAAGGTTGTTAGGACTGTGTATTTCAATACAATTGTATGCAGCAACTGAGACTCAGGACTTTTTTTTATTCCTTTGAAGTTGAATAGGGAACTCCAAATGCCTCGATTCTGTCTGAAAATTGTGGGATTATTTGAATCTAAACTAGCTTAGTTTACATGTTAACAAATGATAAAGTCGACGAAGAAAAGATCTTGGCCTTTCCAAATTCAATTCGTTTTAGACCAGGCTGTATTTTGTTTATGAAATAGTGGCATCGGACCTGAAGGAGATTTCTAAAATATCTTAAGCATTTTGAAAATGCAGCTTAATAACCAAGAGACTCAACGCTGGTAGAATCATACTGATAAAAATAAAACAATATATTACTTGGAATAAAAATTAAAAAGTATTATGCGCTAGAAAATTATGTCAATGAAAAGCGGAATCTGCAAGAGTTACATACTAACCTTAATCATCTTAATCCATTTGAGATCTTTAAGGTCCTCCAGACCTGTAGTACTCTTGAGTCGGAGACTCCCAGTCAGCCCTCCACTGCCTTTTCTCTCACTCCCTGAAAAGTTGGTATTTGAAAGACTGGATGGAGGGAGTGCTGACTGCTAATAGTAGAGTCTTGGTTCCAACTTGGTTCCAAATATAGGTTAAAATCTTCCTTTCCAATATATTAGGAATGTTCTGAAAGGGAGTGGGCCTGTTTCAGAAACAGCGTAATTAATGTAAAAATGCTGATTATTGGGCATTTATAGAACCTATTTTATATTAGTACCTGGGTACTTTAAAAAAACCTATTAGAAGTAGTGGGACCATAATACATTCAAACGGAGCCCACCCCAGCTTTTAAACGGAGCCCTATCCTATTTCCCTAGGATTCAAACGGAGCCCTCTGAAGTCACGGCAGCCATAAGGAAATTAACATTGGATTTTAAACGGAGCCCTCGGACGTCACACCTTTTTCTGTCAGAAGTAGCAAGTTTTCCTTAACACTAACAAATTCTCTCATCAAAGTAACAACAATCTTCCTTAATACTACCAAACTTTTACTGAACACTAACAGATTTTCTCTTTGAAGCATCAACTTTTTTCCTCAATAAAAACATACTTTTACTTAACTCATTCAAATTTCTCTTAGAAATAACACTTTTCGTCAGTGATAACACGTTTTCTGCTTGAACTAGCAAGTTTTCTGTCAAAGATACCAAATTTTTTTCTTAGAAGTATCAATTTATTATTATGATGACAACTTCTCCGCTAAAAGTAACAAGCTTTCTTTCAAACATACACAATTTTTCTTAGAAGTAACAATTTTTTCCTTATGATAACAAGTTTTTTGCAAGAAGTAGCAAGTATTACTTAACGCTAAAAAATTTTTCCTTCAAAGTATAAATTTGCTTGCTTAAAAAAAACACAATTTTACGTTACAAAATGAAATTTCTCTGAGAAGTGTCATTTTTCGTCAGTGATAACACGTTTTCTGTTCGAACTAGCAAGTTTGCTGCCAAACATCCCAAATTTTTTCTTACAAGTAATAATTTTTTGATTATGATAACAACTTTTCTTACAGAAATAGCAAGTTTTATTTAACACTAACAAATTGTCTCATCGAAGTAACAACATTCTTCCTTAATACTAACAAACTTTTACTTAACATTAAATTTCTCCTAGATATAACAAGTATTTTCTTAACAGTAACAAATTTTTAGTAACTCCAAATTATCCGTCGAATATAACAAATTTTTATCCTAAAACTAACAATTTTTCGTCAGTAATAACACGATTTCTTCTAGAACTAGCAAGTTGTTCATCAAAGATAACAAATTTTTCATAGAAGTAACAAATTTCTTCTAACAGCGCCAAGTTTCCCTTCAAAGATAACAAATCTTCTCCTCGAAGTAACAACTTTTTCCTTAATATTAACAAACTTTTACTTAACACACCCAAATGTCTCTTGGAAGTAACATTTTTCATCGGTGATAACACGTTTTCTGATTGAGCTAGTAAGTTTTCTCTCAAGGACACGAAATGTTTTCTTAGAAGTAGCAATTTTCGTTACGATGACAAGTTATCTGTTAGAAGTAACGAGTTTTCAGTCAAATATACCAAATTTTTCTTGGAATTAACAATTTTTCGTTTATGATAACAATTTTTCTGTCTGAAGTTGCAAGTTATCCCTAAAACTAACAAATCTTCTTATCGAAGTAAAAACTTTTTCTTAATACTAACAAACTTTTACTTAACACCATCAAATTTCTCTTAGAAGTAACAGGTTTTTAACAAGTTTTCTGTCAAAAATAGGCTTCTCTACGTTTAAGTTAGGTTCATCTAACTTAGGTTATCATGAGTGCCTCATGATAACCTAAGTTAGATGGACGTAACTTAAACGTAGAGAAACTTAACTTTGACAGAAAACTTGTTAAAAACTTGCTACTTCTAAGAGAAAATTGATGTTTTTAAGTAAAACTTTGTTAGTATTAAGAAAAAGTTGTTACTTCGATTTGAAGATTTGTTTGTGTTAGGGATAATTTTCTACTTCGGACAGAATACAGACGGACGGATAAGTTGGAGATACTAAAAAAATTTTACTGTTAAGAAATCTCACAACTTATCTACTAGAAGTAACAATCGTTCTGTCATACATACACAATTTTTCTTAGAAGTAGAATTTTTTTTCGTTATGATAACAAGTATTCCGTCAAAGATAGCAAGTTTTCCTTAACACTAACAAATTTCCCCTTCGAAGTATCAACTTTTTCTTTAAAACTAACACACTTTTACTTAACACATTCAAATTTCTCTTAGAAATAATATTTTTCGTTAGTGATGTGACGTTTTCTATTCGAACTAGCAAGATTTCTACGAAAGATAACAAATTTTTCTTAAAAGTAACAATTCTTCGTCACTGATAGCACGATTTCTGCTAAAACTAGCAAGTTGACCAGCAAAGATAAAAAATTTTCTTAGAAGTAACGATTTTTTCGTTTGTGATAACACCTTTTCTGTCAGAAGTAGCAAGTTTTCTTTAGCACTAACAAATCGTCTCATCAAAGTAACAGCACTCTTCATTATTACTAACAAACTTTTACTTAGCACTAACAGATTTTCTCTTCGAAGTAACAACATTTTTCCTTAATACTAACAAACTTTTAGTTAACACTATCAATTTATTTTAGAAGTAACAGGTATTTTCATAACAGTAACAAATTTTTCTAATAGCACCAAAATTTCCATCAAGGATAACCAATTTTTCTTAAAAGTAACAATTTTTTGCCACTGATAACACGATTTCTGCTCGAACTAGCAAATTGTCTGGCAAGGATAGCAAATTTATTCTTAGAAGTAACCATTTTTTTGATTGTGATAACAACTTTTCTGGCAGAAATAGCAAGTTTTCTTTAAAACTAGTAAATTTTCTCATCAAAGAAACAGCACTCTTCCTTAAAACCAACTACATTTTAATTAACACTAAAAGATTTTCGCTTCGAAGTGTCACCTATTTTTCCTTAATACTAACATACTTTAACTTAACACATTCAAATTTCTCTTAGAAATATCACTTTTCGTCAGTGATAACACGTTTTCTGCTTGAACTAGCAAGTTTTCTGCTAAAGATACCAATTTTGTTTCTTAGAAGTAACAGTTTTTCATTATGATGACAACTTATCCGTTAGAAGTAACAAGGTTTCTGTCAAACATACACAATTTCTTTTGGAAGTAACAATTTTTCGTTATGATAATATGTTTTTTCTCATAATTAGCATGTATTTCTTCACACTAACATTACTTTCCTTTAAAGCTTCAACTTTTTTCCTTATGACAGTCATACTTTTACGTAAAACATTCAATTTTCCCGTAGATATATCATGTTGTAGTATTGTAAACACGTTTTCTGTTCAAAGAAGTAAGTTTTCTGCCAAAGATACCAAATTTTTTCTTAGAAGTAATAATTTTTGGATTGTAATAACCATTTTTCTGACAAAAATAGCAAGTTTTCTTTAACACCAACAAATTGTCTCATCGAAGTAATGACATTCTTCCTTAATACTAACAAACGTTTACTTAACACTAACAGATTTTCTCTTCGAAGTAACAACATTTTTCCTTAATACTACAAACATTTACTTAACACTGTCAAAGTATGCTACAAGTAAAAGGTTTTTTCATAATATTAAAAAATTTGTCTAATAGCACCAAATTTTCCATCAAAGATAACAAATTTTTTCTTAAAAGTAACAATTTTTCGCCACTGATAAAACGATTTTTGCTAGAACTAGCAAATTGTCCGGCAAAGATACCAATATTTTCTGAGAAGTAAAAAATTTTTGTTTTGTGATAACATTTTTTCTGTCAGAAGTAGCAAGTTTTCCTTAGCACTAACAAATTTTCTCATCGAAGCAACAACATTCGTTCTTAATACTAACAAACTTTTACTTAACACTAATAGATTTTCTCTTTGAAGCATCAGCTTTTTTTTCCTTAATACTAATGTACTTTAACTTAGCACACTCAAATTTCTCTTAGAAATATCACTTTTCGTCAGTGATAACACGTTTTCTGCTTGAACTAGCAAGTTTTCTGTCAAAGATACCAATTTTGTTTCTTAGAAGTAACAATTTTTCGTTATGATAACAACTTTTCTGTTAAAAGTCACAAGCTCTCTGTCAAATATAAACAATTTGTGTTAGAAGTAACAATTTTTCGTTATGATGACGAGTTTTCTGTCAGAATTGCCAACTTTTCCTTAATATTAACAAAACTTCTCTTCTATGCATCAACATTTTTCCTTCAAACTAACACACTTTTACTTAACACACTCAAATTTTTCTTAGAAATAATATTTTTCGTCAGTGATAACACGTTTTCTGTTCGAACTAGCAAGTTTTCTGCAAAAGATACCAAATTTTTTCTTAGAAGTAATAATTTTTGGATTGTAATAAACATTTTTCTGACAAAAATAGCAAGTTTTCTTTAACACCAACAAATTGTCTCATCGAAGTAAGAACATTCTCTCCTTAATACTAACAAACTTTTACTTATCATTAAATTGCTCCTAGAAATAACAAGTATTTTCTTAACAGTAAAATTTTTTTAGTATCTCCAACTTATCCGTCTAAGATAACAAATTTTATCCTAAAAGTATCAATTTTTTGTCACTGATAACACGATTTCTGCTAGAACAAGCAAGTTGTTCACCAAATATAACAAATTTTTCTTAGAAGTAACAAATTTCTTCTAACAGCGCCAAGGTTTCTGTCAAACATAACAAACCTTCTCTTCGAAGTAACAACATTTTTCCTTAATAATAACAAACTTTTACTTAACACACCCAAATTTCTCTCGGAAGTAACATTTTTATCTGTGATAACACGTTTTCTGCTTGAGCTAGCCAGTTTTCTCTCAAAGATACTAAACATTTTTCTTAGAAGTAGCAATGTTCGTTATGATGACAAGTTATCTGTTAGAAGTAAGAAGTTTTTAGTCAAATATTTTTCTTGGAATTAACAATTTTTTTGTTTATGATAACAATTTTTCTGTCCGAAGTAGAAAATTATCCCTAACACTAAAAAATTTTCTCATCGAAGTAACAATTTTTTCTTAATACTAACAAAGTTTTACTTAAAAACATCAATTTTCTCTTAGAAGTAGCAAGTTTTTAACGAGTTTTCTGTCAAAGTTAAGTTTCTCTACGTTTAAGTTACGTCCATCTAACTTAGGTTATCATGAGGCACTCATGATAACCTAAGTTAGATGAACCTAACTTAAACGTAGAGAAGCCTATTTTTGACAGAAAACTTGTTAAAAACCTGTTACTTCTAATCGAAATTTGATGGTGTTAAGTAAAAGTTTGTTAGTATTAAGAAAAAGTTTTTACTTCGATAAGAAGATTTGTTAGTGTTAGGGATAACTTGCAACTTCAGACAGAAAAATTGTTATCATAAACGAAAAATTGTTAATTCCAAGAAAAATCTGGTATATTTGACTGAAAATTTGTTACTTCTAACAGATAACTTGTCATCGTAACGAAAATTGCTACTTCTAAGAAAACATTTCGTGGACTTGAGAGAAAACTTGCTAGCTCAAGCAGAAAACGTGTTATCACCGATGAAAAATGTTACTTCCAAGAGACATTTGGGTGTGTTAAGTAAAAGTTTGTTATTATTAAGGAAAAAGTTGTTACTTCGAAGAGAAGATTTGTTATCTTTGAAGGGAAACTTGGCGCTGTTAGAAGAAATTTGTTACTTCTAAGAAAAATTTGTTATCTTTGATGAACAACTTGCTAGTTCTAGAAGAAATCGTGTTATTACTGACGAAAAATTGTTAGTTTTAGGATAAAAATTTGTTATATTCGACGGATAATTTGGAGTTACTAAAAATTTGTTACTGTTAATAAAATACTTGTTATATCTAGGAGAAATTTAATGTTAAGTAAAAGTTTGTTAGTATTAAGGAAGAATGTTGTTACTCCGATGAGACAATTTCATAGTGTTAAAGAAAACTTGCTACTTCTGTAAGAAAAGTTGTTATCACAATCAAATAATTGTTACTTGTAAGAAAAATTTGGGATCTTTGGCAGAAAACTTGCCAGTTCGAACAGAAAACGTGTTATCAATTACACAAATTGTCTTTTATAAGAGAAATTTTAGCTTGTAAGGTAGAGATATGTTAGTTTTAAGAACAAAAGTTTATACTTCGAAGGAAAAGTTTGTTAGTGTTAAGGAAAACTTGCTACTTCTGGCAGAAAACTTGTTATCATAAGGAAAAAAATGGTTACTTCTAAGAAAAATTGTGTATGTTTGACAGAAAGTTTGTTACTTTTAGCGGATAAGTTGTCATCATAATGAATAAATTGTTACTTCTAAGAAAAAACTTGGTATCTTTGACAGAAAACCTGCTAGATCAAGCAGTAAACGTGTTAGCACTGACGGAAAGTGTTATTTCTAAGAGAAATTTGAATGTGTTAAGAAAAAGTATGTTTTTACTAAGGAAAAAAGTGGCTGCTTAAAAGAAAAAATCTTTTAGTGTTAAGTAAAAGTTTGTTAGTATTAAGGACGAATGTTGTTGCTTCGATGAGAGAATTTGCTAGTGTTAAAGAAAACTTGCTGCTTCTGACAGAAAAGATGTTATCACAAATGAAAAAATTTTTACTTGTAAGAAAAAATTTGGTATCTTTGCCGGACAATTTGCTAGTTCCAGCAGAAATTGTGTTATCAGTGACAAAAAATTCTTACTTTTAAGAAATATTTGTTATCTTTGATGGAAAATTTGGTACTATTAGAAAAATTTGTTACTGTTAAGAAAAAAACTGCTACTTCTAGAATAATTTGATAGTGTTAAGTAATAGTTTGTTAGTATTAAGGAAAAATGTTGTTACCTCGAAGATAAAATCTGTTAGCGCTAAGTAAAAGTTTGGTAGTATTAAGGAATAGTGTTGTTACTTAGATGAGAAAATTTGTTAGTGTTAAGGAATACTTGCTAATTCTGACAGAAAAGATGTTATCACAAACGAAAAAATTGTTACTTCTAAGAAATTTTTTTTATCTTTGCTGGACAACTTGCTAGTTTTAGCAGAAATCGTCTTATCAGTGACGAAGAATTGTTACTTTTAAGAAAATATTTGTTATCTTTTGCAGAAAACTTGCTAGTTCGAACAGAAAACGTGTTATCAATGACGAAAAATATTATTTCTAAGAGAAATTTGAATGTGTTAAGTAAAGGTGTGTTAGTTTTAAGGAAAAAGTTGATACTTCGAAGGGGAAATTTGGTAGTGTTAAGGAAAACTTGTTACTTTTGGCGGAAAAGTTGTTATCATAACGAAAAAAAATTTTATGTCTAAGAAAAATTGTGTATGTTTGACAGAAAGTTTGTTATTTCTAGTGGATAACTTGTCATCGAAACGAAAAAACTGTTACTGCTAAAAAAATTTGGTATCTTTGACAGAAAACTTGTTAGTTCAAGCAGAAAACGTGTTATCACTGACGAAAAGTGTTTTTCTAAGAGAAATTTGAGTGTTTTAAGTAAAAGTATATTAGTATAAGGGGAAAAAGTTGATGCTTCGAATAGAAAATCTGTTAGTGTTAAAAAAAGTTTGGTAGTATTAAGGAAGAATGATGTTACTTTGAAGAGAAGATTTGTTAGTGTTAAGGAAAACTTGCTGCTTTTGACGGAAAATTTGTTTTCATAAACATAAAATTGTTACTTCTAAGAAAAATTTGATATCTTTGGCACAAAACTTGCTAGTTAGACCAGAAAACGTGTTATCACTGACGAAAAGTATTATTTCTAAGAGAAATTCGAGTGTATTAAATAAAAGTTTGTTAGTTTTAAGGAAAAAAATTGATATTTCGAAAGGAAAAATTTGTTAGTGTTAAGGAAAACTTGCTACTTCTGGCATAAAACTTATTATCATAACGAAAAATTGCTGCGTCTAAGAAAAATTTGGTATATTTGACAGAAAACTTGATAGTTCGAACAGAGAACGTGTTATCACTAATATTATTTCTAAGAAACATTTGAGCCTTTTGAGTAAAAGTTTGCTAGTTTCGAGGAAAAAGGTTGATAATATGAAGAGAAAATTTATTAGATTTAAGGTAAGCATGCTAATTTAGGCAAAAAACGTTTCATCATACCAAAAAATTGTTGCTTCTAAGAAAAATATGGTATCTTTGACAGAAAACTTGCTAGTTCGAACAGAAAACGTGTTGTCACTGACGAAGAATATTATTTCTAAGAGAAATTTTAGTGTGTTAAGTAAAAGTGTGTCATCTATAAGGAAAAAAGTTGATACTTCGAAGGGAAAATTTATTATTCTTAAAGAAAACTTGTTATTTCTGACAGAAAACTTGTTATCATAACGAAAAACTGTTACTTCTAAGAAAAATTGTGTATGTTTGGTAGAAATTTTTTTACTTCTAGCGGACAGGTGTCATCTTAACGCGAAAATTGTTACTTCTAAGAAAAAGATTCGGTATCTTTGACAGAAAACTTGCTAGTTCAGGCAGAAAACGTGCTATCACTGACGAAAAATGTTATTTCTAAGAGATATTTGAGTGTGCTAATTAAAAGTATGTTAGTATTAAGGAAAAAAGTTGATGCTTCGAAGAGAAAATCTGCTAGTGTTAAGCAAAACTTGCTACTTCAGACAGGAAATTTGTTATCACAATAAAAAAAAATTTACTTCTAAGGAAAATTATGCATTTTTGACAGAAAGTTTGCTACTTCTAACAGATAAGTGGTCATCATACCGAAAAATACTACTTTTTAGAAAGTGTCTGTGGTTGGGGGAATGTGGTGATGGCAGAGGGGTGTCTTAGAGTGGTTGCTTAAGATATAGATTGCCGTTAATACGCAATACGCATGTGTGTGTGGCTTGTTCGAGCTCCATGGGGTCCTTTTAGACTTGCTTGTGAGATACGCCTTCATCATTCATGTTATATCTCATCACAGGAAATCCAAGGGGGCTTCCAGAAAAAAAAAATGTATCATAGACTGTAATTTTGCCAGGGCACGGATCTCGCTAGCTGAGTGCTAGAAACAGGGATGCTCTGACGTTAGAGGGTTACCGTAGAAATTCTATGATAACTTCCCTATTATGACTAGCTTTAAATTATCTCGACCGAGACCGTTTTTAGCCTCTTTTATCACCTAGCCGAAGCCCGGATTCCGTCCCGGCAACGAGTATACCTAGATCAAAGCCCCCTACTGCACGTAGGATGGCAGGATTCTGTCCCTGGAATGAGACAAAACTGACCAAACTCCCTCACAGCGCGTGGGGTGGATGGCAGCAAGAATTTCTCGAAATAAAATTTCCCCTCCTTTCGGGGTTTTGATATTTGAGTGAAAAATTTACCCTGGGCTAAGAGAAACCGTTCAGGCGGACTTGACACTACCCCGGAGTCGATCAGCGAGCAGTGGATGGAGGCTGGATAATAATAAATGCACGCTTGGATCTCCTCCCCCACAGATGGCTCCCCCTCCCCTGGAGTCCTCTCCCTTTGTCTTTCCTTAAATTAGGCATGTTATTCCTTATTATTATAAAGCCACAATAACACCTAAAAATCTACACCAATTATCAATGCATCCTCTGAAAATGAATGTTACTAGGTGGGAGCTGGAAAATATTGTTAGGATGATGTGAAATATCCACAAATTTATCTTAGTGAAAAAGGAGTATTTCCTTAAAAGCTCTCAATATGTCTTAAATTTGCATCTGATATCACTCCCTTCCTTCTCATCCTCCTGGGTTTCAGGCTAGAAGTCACGGTTTCCTATAATACATGGTTCTTTTTGTGTATATTATGACCCCCTCCCTCATATTTTTGCTGAAAAATTTTGTCCTGGGGTGTGTGGGGCTGGGACAAACCACTCGGGGGCGTCGGACACTTCCTCGGAGGCGAGCAGCGAGCAGTGGATGGAGGCTGGATAACAATAAATGTACGCTTCAATCTCCTCCCTCACAGATGGTTCCCCCTCCCCTGGCGTCCCATCTCTTTGTCTTTCCTTAAATTAGGCATGTAATTCTTTATCATTTTAAAGCCACAATAACACCTAAAAAACTACATCTGTTATCAATGCATCCTCTGAAAATTAATGTTACTAGAAGGGTTGAACCTATTGATAGGATAATGTGAAATATCCATAAATTTATCTTAAAGAAAAAGGGGTATTTCCTTAAAAGCTCTTAATATGTCTTAAGTTTGCATCTATTATCACTCCCTTCCTTCTCATTCTCTTGGGTTTCATGCTAGAAGCCCCGGTTTTCTACAATACACGGTTCCCTTTGTGTATAGCCTACTATGATCCCCTACCTCATATTTTTGCTGAAAAAACTTTGTCCTGGGGGTGTGTCGGGCTGGGATAAACCACTCGGGGGGGGGGGGATCGGACACTTCCTCGGAGGCGAGCAGTGAGCAGTGGATGTAGGCTGGATAACAATAAATGTACGCTTGAATCTCCTCCCCTACAGATGGTTCCCCCTCCTCTCGAATCCTCTCCCTTTGTCTTTCCTTAAATTAGGCATATTATTCTTTATCCTTTTAAAGCCACAATAACACCTAAAAAACTACATCTATTATCAATGCATCCTCGGAAAATGAATGTTAGTAGGTGGAAGCTACAAAATATTGATAGGATATTGTGAAATATCCATGAATTTGTCTGAAAGAAAAAGGGATATTTCCTTAAAAGCTCTTAATATGTCTTAAAATTGCATCTAATATCATTCCCCCCCCTCTCCTAACCCCGGGGTTGCAGGCTCGAAGCCCCGGTTTTCTATAATAGATGGTTCTTTTTTTGCGTTTATTAACGATACGGCTTTTTCAACTTTTATTTTTCGTCGTGTTTTTTTTATGTTTAGTTGCTTGTCAATTTGTTTTCATTGTCTGTGTTTTTAAGATGTAGTCTCTAGCACGAGTAAGACACACATTTCTCCTTTATCAGTATCTTGAAAGCAAATGTCCCCGGAAATAGCCAAGTATGTTCCAAATTTCAATGTAAACACGTAGTTTTAATGACTTCCAACAGATGAGGATCTCAGGTGTCATGCAACAGTTTATTTTTAGAATATGGTTCAAGATACAAAAGGTTTCATGGACGACTTGCTTGAGGCGCAGTACCACTGGAATGGAATGACCTTTCGAGTCCTGGCGGGGTCAAGAACTCTCGAAAAAAATGAATGGTGTTTCGAGCGAAAAATGAAACGCAGAAAAACAAAGGTTTTTGGGCGAAAAATGTCAAAATGGTATTGTCTGGCAGTAATGGATGCGCAATCATTACGTGAAGTGTGTGCCGACATTAAGTTAATGAAAAAGCTGTGGGGGTTTTGGGCGAAAAAAAAAGAAACGCCGAAAAAGAAAATTGAGGGTTTCTTGAGGGTTTTCGGCGAAAAATGTCAAAATGGTATTATCTGACAGTGATGGATGCACAATAATTACGTAAAGTGTGTACCGCCATTAAGCTAATGAAAAAAGTATCACGTGCCACTGTTGCAAAATCATTACGTAAGGTGTGAGCTACAAACAGGGATTCCCCCATGGGTTCCTGTGGTAGGGTTACGCAAAATTGCGTCATGCATATTAGACCTGTCGGTTTGAAACGGGTAAGTCGTATGACGTCATTGGAGTCCAGAGGGGTGATTCATGGAGTCTTGCCATGTGTGTTCCCTTTAATAGAACAGATGACTGCACTGTGCAGGTGCGATGGGTTGCTAGCTCCACTTATCTGAGCCCTTTAAAGGCGGGGGTGTGTCGCGTGGTGTAACATACGCTAGAAACAGGGGTAAGGGGCTATGAGGCTATTATTAAAACTTGTGCATTATACGAACCACATTCCAAGTAATCATATAATATAAAACTGAAGTCCTTTAAATCTTGCCAGCCGTCGCCTAGAAACAGCTGAGCCAACCCAACCATTGAACTCTTGCCAAGGGCATATCGTAGAAAAAACAAAGGGGTGTGTCACCTAACCAGGCCAAGGTGGGAATTTTGACCGGTGTGACGTCCGAGGGCTCCGTTTTAAATCAAATGTTAATTTCCCTATCCATGCGTTTGAAATCCTATGCTATTTTTCCTATGGTTGCCGTGACGGCAGAGGGCATGTCCTAGAAATCCTATGGAAAAAAGGGTATGTATGTTGTAGAAAAACAAAGGGGGTGTGTCACCTAACCTTTGAACTCATGCCAAGGGTGGGAATTTTGACAGTTGTGACGTCCGAGGGCTTCGTTTAAAATCCAATGTTATTTTCCCTATGGTCGCCGTGACGTCAGAGGGCTCCGTTTGAATCCTATGGAAATAGGATAGGGCTCCGTTTGAAAGCTGGGGTGGGCTCCGTTTGAATGTATTATGGCCCCACTACTATTAGAGGCGGTATTGCCGATATTTGCAAACTGGTAAGCAGTGCAAATTAATGTAACCTATCTGTGTCCTTTGGAATATTTTGTCTCATTTTCTTAAGTGTATGCATCAGGATTTACTGGTGATTTTTTTTGTTTATTTACTATTATTTTCATTATTATTATTTTTTTTTTGGCGAGGTGATAATTACAATAAGAAATTGTTTCATAATTCAAATAAGAAGCTACCATAAAATTGGGAAAATTAGGTGTTCCAGGGGAGCCTTAGTCTAATTGCCTCCCCCCTTGTGTACTAACCTGGTATATATATATTTTTTTTTGTAAGTATTTAGTTTTTCCTTTTTGTTCAGTTTACTTGGTGCTCTTTATGGCACTATGTAATTGTTTAATTGAGCACTTTAAACTATCCATCTATCTACAGCTGTATTGGGGCAACAAAGTGGGATCTATCAGATCCCCTGTACTTGCGGAAGCTCATATCTGGGACGTACTAACCAGAATTTGGAAATGAGATTATCAAACAGTCCGTGTAACGAACTATAAGTAAGGATTGACCCGGCTCAATAGTAACCGAAACTCTAAAAATGGAATTTTGATACGTGTAGATAGTAGTAACCACATATGGAATTTGCTCGGAGGTATAGCATTTTCAATGCTATTTTCTCGGAGGTATAGCAATTTCTATATTATTCAATAGAAGCTTGACACCTTTTCAAAGAGATTCAGAGCTCCCTCACATTCCGGGCCAACCAGATATGTTTCTATGCCAACCAGACATGGTCTTATACTTTTGAGGACTTGTCTTTCACTTTGATGAAGGACTAGTTGTTCTGACGCAATTTACCAGATTTCTAGTTCAAGGTATATACATGTCTTTTTTGGGTAAACCCGTGTTAGAAAAACCAGCACGTCTTTTTTCGCTGTTAATATATCCAATTATTTTTGTATATATTCAGGTTTCAAATTAGGATTTTCAACAGTTTGAATAGTTCATTCAACCTTTTAGTATCGGTATTTTTGCGATCATTTACATAGATATGGAAAATTCTAAGCAACTTCTGGTGAGTAAAATTTTCTCATTATTATAATAAAAAGAAATTGTCTCGTCATTAAGTTAAGGAAGAAATTCCTTCCTCACACTTTTTTTTTTTTTTTCACCATGTTGTTACCTCATTTAAAAAGCTTCCTTCTTTTAAATATTAAACGATCCATGTATTTCAATTTTAGTAAATATTCAAAAAAAGAGAGGCATGCTCACTTTGATTTTGGTTCATTGTACATGAAAAATTAAAATAGAATTTGCATATTAGTCTCGGCAGATATGAAAGGTCGCCCCCTCCTCAATATCTTGCTCTTTACACTAAAGTTCGAATTTCGTTCAAATCACAAAGGTTGTTTATCACAAAGATATCTCTTTATGAAAGTAAAAAAGGGTTTAACAGATGATTAAGCGGGTTTTATAAAAATTTAAGACAGGGAGGGGGTCAATGTATCAATTCTAGCACGTTCATTGTAAGGTGAAAAAAAACAAAGCATTTCTTCATTAAGGAATTTATGTATTAAGTTGGAACTTTCAGAGTTAAATTTGTTACCTCTTTTCAAAAGCTTCCTTCTTTTAAATATTAAACGATCCATGTATTTCAATTTTAGTAAATATTCAAAAAAAGAGAGGCATGCTCACTTTGATTTTGATTCATTGTACATGAAAAATTAAAATAGAATTTGCATATTAGTTTCGGCAGATATGAAAGGTCGCCCCCTCCTCAGTATCTTGCTCTTTACACTAAACTTCGAATTTCGTTCAAATCCCAAAGGTTGGTTATCACAGATATCTCTTTATGAAAGTAAAAAAGGGTTTAACAGATGATTAAGCGGGTTTTATAAAAATTTAAGACAGGGAGGGGGTCAATGTATCAATTCTAGCATGTTCATTGTAAGGTGAAAAAAAAACAAAAGTATTTCTTCATTAAGGAATTTGTGTATTAAGTTGGAACTTTCAGAGTTAAATGAATGATTCTTGTATGTGCGATTCAAGAGTTTCTTTTTATGGCCAAATTAAACGAGACGTATTTGATAAAAGCAAAAAGGGGATTTAACAGATGATTAAGTGGCTTTTATAAAAAATTTAAGACAGGGAAGGGGTCAATGTATCAATTCTAGCACGTTCATTGTAAGGTGAAAAAACAAACTATTTCTTCGTTAAGGAATTTGTGTATTAAGTTGGAACTTTCAGAGAGTGCTTAAAAGGGAAGGTTGAGTTGCACGAGGGTTCAGTAAAAGGGAGTATAGTTACATGGGGGTCGAGGGCAATTTATCTGTAAAAGAGGGCTTATTACTAATTTTTTTTCTTCTTTTTAAGGATGCTGAGATGGATTCTTGCCTTCCCTCCGAAAAGAGACCAAGATGGGGTGATATCACATCAACGCAAGCTGCAAGGGCAACAGTAATCAGATTTGCTAGTTCGTTAGACCAGCCAGGAGTCTCTATGCAACCTGACAAGAAATTTGAGTCAGCCTTATCTGATCAAGATGGGGGGAAAACTCCTCTTCACGCATTGGTAGGGACGTATGATGTACAAGTACAGCCAGAATTTGCAAGTGTATATATTT
>NC_142795.1:44674706-44692206 GCF_049724085.1 Artemia sp. Qi Xiang Cuo
GCACTACATATCATGGGCCACGTTCGATATGGTGTTATTTTATAGGGTCGTAAAAAATGAAAATGCCTTGCTGATAGTAATAGGTATTCTAGATAATATTGAGTGAAGGCGTTTACAGTGACCAAACATTTTAGAATATGCCCTCAAATCATAATTTTACGTTTGGGAAACAATCCATCAGCTCAGCGGTGACTAGTGGCATTTGAAAGACTAGTGAAACTCGGAAGAAATGAATGAGTATGCCCACTATTAAAGGTAGAAAGAAGCTTGCGCAGTATGTGCTCTATATTGTCTTTATCAAGAGGTCCACTTTATGGACAAATGACCTTAGGTTCCAAACAAGGTTCGTCTAAGCTTCTTTTGAGCCCTCAAAGAGGCATGTTTATTCGGGTAAATGACCCTTAACGTCGGATAGATGTGTCATATCACACGTTGAATTCCTTATCTTCCAGGTATTTTCAAATATATCTTTTTTTTAACGTAAGAACATGAGGAGGTCATGCCATGGTTAAAAGATTCACTTCTTCGTGTTTACCCAGATTTACCATCTCTGGGCTGGCAATTTTGGCCACCATGTAATTTATTAATTTACCCCCCCCCCCTCCTTTCTTCAAAAAGCGTTTATCAAAGATAATAATTGAGCGATATTAAAATGGGAAATGAAACAGAAATACTAAAGCAGAAATTAATATGAATAATAACTTGAAACTTAAAAATTGCAGAGTATTTTGAATTAATAGATGAAACCTAAAAGAAACATAAATTAAAATGATAATTAAGTCCTACTTAAAACAACAGAAATTAGGACAAAGAAGAGTGATGCAACTGCCTTCTTAAACCCTCTAATATTAAAGTGTCATTTGCACTGTTTTTTATTCTGTCAGAAATTCATCAACATCAATTAAATTTTTTACCTCCAATTTAAACTTAAATATTTTAAAAGGACACTCTTTAAAAACTTTTTCCTTTAATCCTATTTTCAAACAGTTCGTGGTAACGAACTGTAAGTAAGGAGCGACCCGGCTCAATGGTAACCGAAACTCTAGAAAACGGTATTTTGATACAAATAGATACATCAAAAGAATCAGATTTTAATATTGATTTCAAATATATAAGCTTCATCAAGTTTAATCCTACCTATCAAAAGTTAGGCGCCAGAAAAAATTTGGCTGATTTTGGAAAAAAGGAGGAAAGACCCCCTAAATGTTATAGAACCTTAATGAAAATCACACCATCATATTCAGCGTATCTGAGAACCCTACTGTAGAGGTTTCAAGATCCCATCTACAAAAATGTGGAATTTTGCATTTTTTGCCAGAAGAAAGATCACGGATGCGTGTTTATTTGTTTGTTTGTTTTTTCCCAGGGGTGATCGTATCGACCCAGTTGTCCTAGAATATCGTGGGAGGGCTCATTAGAACGGAAATTAAAAGTTCTAGTGCCCTTTTTAAGTAACCAACAGAAATGGAGGGCAACTAGGCCCCCTCCCACGCTCATTTTTCCCCAAAGTCACCTGATCAAAATTTTGAGATAGCCATTTTGTTCAGCATGTTCGAAAATATAATAAGTATGTCTTTTAGGATGACTTAATCCCCCGAAGTTCCCGGGGGGAGGGCTGAAAGTTATGAACTTTACCCAATGTTAACATATAATATTGGTTATTTGAAAGTATACAGACGTTTTCAGGGGAGATTTTTCCTGGTAGTGGGAGGGGGGGGGGGGTTGGGGGTTATGTGGGAGGATCTTTCCATGAAGGAAGTTTTCATGGGGGAAGGGACATTGCTATGAAGGAGACGCCGGACTTCTTAGCATTATTTAAAAAAAGATCAGAAATTTAATATAAAAACACAAGTATTTCAACTGCAATAGCAGCAACATCGAAACTTTAAACGAACAGAAAATATTACATATATGATCGGGTTCACCCCGTAATCTATACCTCACTCTTTAAACCAAAGATTTTTTAGTACTTTCATCAGAGCTATTTATTCTAATTAACAGCCTTTGTGATTAAGTGGTCAGTTTTGAAGAATTAGAACAAAATTCAAAATTTTACTTAAAGGGCAAGATATTGACTAGGGGGCGAACCCCTAATAAACGTATTAAAAATATATGAATATAGAAGTTCGTTACGTAAGTTAATTCGTAAGTTACGTATATTTATTACTAATAAAAACGTTCGTAAATAAAATTAAACAAGTTTCGAGAAAGCCATTTAACTAAATAAAAGTAAATTAATATGAAAATTATGTTTTAATCATTCATGTATGGTGAGCCAAGATCAAAACCTGCATTTATTTAAAAACGTTCAAAAATTAAATTAAAAAAAAACAAGTTTTTTAAACTGAAAGTAAGGAGCGACATTAAAAATTAAAACGAACAGAAATTATTCCGTATATGAAAGGGACTGTCCCCTCCTCGACGCCTCGCTCTTTACGCTAAAGTTTGAATCTGTCTCACAACTTTATTTTTTAAAACAATAAAAAACTTTAGCGTAAAGATCGAGGCGTTGAGGAGGGGACAGCCCCTTTCATATACGGAATAATTTGTGTTCGTTTTAAGTTTTAATGTCGCTTCTTACTTTCAATTAAAAAAACTTGTTTTTTTATATTTAATATTCAAAAGTATAGGCAATTGATGCCCGAATAAAAAAAAAATTAGAGGCGATCTGTTTAGTTTGCTCGAAGCAATATTTTGAGTTGAAAAAATCGAAAAATGGTTCACCAATTGAATTTTTTTTTTACATTTAAAAGGATATAATCAAAGGCAAAAAATTATTGCTGCAAATTTACTATGTTTCAGACTAGTGAAATCAGATTAGTAGTTTGAAATGTTTTATATACAGAGAAAAAATTTTCATGGAAGTTTAAGCAATTTTGGGTTTTTCGGCGTTATTAAATAAAAATAAACAAGTTTTTTTAACTGAAAGTAAGGAACGACGTTAAAACTTAAAACGAACAGAAATTATTCCGTATATGAAAGAGGCTGTCCCCTCCTCAACGCCTCGCTCTTTACGCTAAAGTTTGAATTTCTCACAACTCTTATTTTTTTTAAACAATAAAAAACTTTAGCGTAAAGAGCGAAGCGTTGAGGAGTGGACAGCCCCTTTCATAAACGGAATAATTTCTGTTCGTTTGAAGTTTTAACGTCGTTCCTTACTTTCAGTTAAAAAAACTTGTTCTTTTTATTTAATTTTTGAACATTTTTGAATTAAGGCAGGTTTTGATATTGGTTCACCGTATATGAATAATTAAAATAAAATTTGTATATTAATTTTACTTATATTTGGTTAAATGGCTTTCTCGAAACTTGTTTAATTTTATTTACGAACGTTTTTATTAGTAATAAGTATACGTAACTTACGAATTAACTTACGTAACGAACTTCTATATTCATAAATTTTTGACATGTATATTAGGGGGTTCGCACCCTAGTCAATACCTTGTCTTAAAGCTAAAGTTCGAATTTTGTTCCAATTCTTGAAAAATGACCCCTTAATCACAAAGGCTGTTAATTAGAATTAATAGCTCTTATGAAGGTACTAAAAAATCTTTGGCTTAAAGAGCGAGGTATTGACTAGGGGGTGAACCCAGTCATATATGTAATATTTTCTGTTCCTTTTGAGTTTTGATGTTGCTCCTTACTTTCAGTTGAAAACTTTTTTTTATATTTGATTTCTGATCTTTTTCTTTAATAATGATGGGAAATCCGGCACCCCCTTCACAGCAATGTCCCTTCCCCCATGAAAACTTCATTCATGGAAAGATCCTCCCATAAAATCCCCTCCCCCCCCGCCCCCTACCTATCAGAAAAAATTCCCCCCTGAAAACGTCTGTATACTTCTCAATAACCAATACTATATGTTAACATTGGGTAAAGTTCATAACTTTCAGCCCTCCCCCCGGGGACTTCGGGGGATTAAGTCATCCTAAAAGACATAGTTTGATATTTTCGACCATGCTGAACAAAATGGCTAATTTTGATTGGGTGACTTTGGGAAAAAAATGAGCTTGGGAGGGGGCCTAGTTGCCCTCCATTTTTTTCAGTCACTTAAAAAGAGCACTAGAACTTTTAATTTCCGTTCCAATGAGCCCTCTCACTATATTCTAGGACCACTGGGTCGATACGATCACCCCTGGGAAAAAAAAATAAAAAAATAAAATAAACACGCATCCGTGATCTTTCTTCTGGCAAAAAATGCAAGATTCTACATTTTTGTAGATAGGTGCTTGAAACCTATACAGTAGGTTTCTCTTATACGCTGAATATGATGGTATGATTTTCATTAAGGTTCTATAACTTTTAGGGAGTCTTTCCCCCTTTTTTCGAAAATCAGCCAAATTTTCTCAGGCGCGCAACTTTTGATGGGTAAGAGTAAACTTAAATTTATATATTTTAAATTAGCATTAAAATCTGATTATTTTAATGTATCTATTGGTATCAAAATTCCGTTTTTTAGAGTTTCGGTTACCATTGAGCCGGATCGCTCCTTACTTACAGTTCGTTACCACGAAATGTTTGATAATGATGAAAGAAACTTTGTTGAAAAATATATTTGCCTTCCTGAGTAAGCAGAAGGATTTGGGCTTCCTGTTTAAGCTGAAGTACACCTTCCCTGGATCTATCTTGCGTTTTCTTTTATTCGCATTGATTCAATCATATGTGACTTATCGTCCTGCTACAAGGATGCTTACATTTCAGGCGAATTTGCGGAGTAAGCCAACCTAGTTGTAAAGGTTGCAAATCCATTTGCTGTCAAACCCTTCTTAAAGCTCGGTTCAGTTTATGTCCTTACATAAGCTTCGTTTACTTCTGCCCGGCTGCATGGGACACTTCTAATTGTTTTCCAGCCTCCTATTTTTGCATCCGAACCCTCTTCATTTTACTTACCTGTTCTTACAACATAAGAGTTCCTGCCACGCCTTGCGTTCGGTGTGATTTTAGCTCTTTGGTACACTTCCAGCTGTGGCACAGGGTTGTCATTTCTTTGGGACCTTCAAACATGTGGCTTTAATCTTTTGAAGGTTAATTTTAATCTTTAAATTGAGAAATGTGTATTTTATTTATTTATTATTATTTTAGTTTTTTTGTCAGGTCTGCGGAGTCCCGCACTGCCTGATTTGAGTTGTAGGTTTTGTCATATCTAAACTCTCTCTCTCTCTCTCTCTCCTTCTCTCTCCATCCGTCTCTTGTTTTTCTTTTCTCTTTTTTGAGAAATGTTTTAAATGTATGTTTGTAGGTGTTTAATAGTTAATAGTTCAATGTTAAAAGTTTTGTTTCATGAATCCCCCCCCCCGTTAAAGACCATGTAGCCTTTTTGGGGATTTGTGATTGCATTTATAGAAAGATTTTTGTTGGTTTAGGTTGAAATATATCTAAATATATCTAACAGAGATATTTTTCAAAAGAAAGTAAAGGGTCACATATAGCCCAAGACAATTATAATTAGTCACATCGTAATTCAAGTGTACAGTTGATTTAACCCGGTATCAATGCATGAATGAAACCCAAAACGAACAGAAACTACAATGAATAATCAAGTCAAACTTAAAACGAACAGAAATTACTACAAAGAGGAACAGAATTAATGCCACCTTAACCTTTCTGAGTCCAGAACGTCTTTCATGCTTTACTGAAACAAAATACATTTTAAACGCTTTCTCTTTTATAATTTTAATACATTGGAAAATCCTGAGACTTTCAGGAATGAATATCAATCTACATTAAACTGTCAATCTACATCTCATTAGTTATTTCCAGAAATCTTGGTTGTTATGGTGATGTTTTCTTTTTGTTGTTGTTGATATTTTGACAAATAAAAACCCACAGCTCGAAATAAAAACCGTTCGAAACAAATAATAAAAAAATATAAATAAAAATAGGTATAGGCTCATTTAACAGTCGTTTATTAATATAAGTAAATCATCTTAAAATTATATTTTTTTTTTCTCAAGACCACCCATACATCAAGAAGGCCCTCATCGCCGACTAAAATTTATACATGGCATAGTGTTTTGACATATTGTCAATTAAATGGTTCCTATTAAACTGAAAGGGTTTGACTACCCCTTTGTAGCGCTGTGTTTTGATGCATTGTCAGTTAAGTGGTTCTGAAATGACTGGGCTACCGTATTATTATTATAAAATCAGGACCTTACCTACTGAAGGGTACTTTGGTTAGGATATTAAAATATGTAAGTGTCCAAATAACTAGAAATCGGTTTCAGGAAGATTTACTGCCTTTGATCAAAGGAAACGAGAATAAAACTGATCAAAATAGGGAACTATAAAAAACAATCCTGATCTTTAAACTTATAAGCTAGTTTTTTCTCTCAGTCAGCCTTATGATCTCTCTATCTCCCCACTCCCCCCCTCTTTCTCTTTCTCTGTATATATATATATATATATGTATATATATATATATATATATATATATATATATATATATATATATATATATATATATATATATATATATATATATATATATATATATATATATATATATATATATATATATATATATATATATATATATATATATATATATATATATTATATATATATATATATATATATATATATATATATATATATATATATATATATATATATATATTTCTTTTTCTTTCCAAGTTTATTTTTCTTCCAAAAATCACTTCCTTCTTCTCTTTTAATAACTTCTCCGTGGCCGCCGTATCCAGGGGCGGTTACAGGGCTGGACCGCCCCCCCCCCCCTCAAAAAAAATAAATAAATATCCGACTCGTAAAAACGTAACAAAAACGCATAAAACAAATTTTTATACGTCTTAATTTTCTTTGGAACCGCCCGCGGAAAAAAATACATCTCTCCCCCAACAAAAATTCTCTATACACTCTTAAACTTTTCCTTTGATTTCTTTTTCTTTTTAATAATTAACTTTCATAACGTTTTCCAAAAACATGTTTAGTTTAAAACCGTTTTCAGAGCGATTTTAATGCCTAAAACGAGCTGAAATAAACCCATATAATAAGTTAAACTAAAACGAGCAAAACCTGCTATGAATGACAACATGAAAACTAAAACTAACAGAAATTTGAGGATGCATAATAAATAAATTAAGAGTTAATGTATATGCAGTGCTATTCTGTCCTGTCATAAATGGCGAAATTTCCTTCCTAAACTTAACTCATTTTTTTAGGCATGACATTTTCAGGGCCGATCTTCATCGGCTCCTATTCAATCAACTTATTAAGACTAGAAAATTAGCTTACATTCGAAAAGTGGAAAAACACACTAAAAAATGGCGTGATCTTGACAGACACTATATCAAGAAATTCTGATATCTGGGGATCCAAAAGAGATTGTGTCTTATAAAAGTTCCACGGTACACCAAACGCTGAATATCCTAAAAAGAAAAGAAAAGATAACAAAACTGGTATAACATATCAAAATCATTTGTGGTAACATTTGTGTGTAAGTAAAGAAGAGTGACCCGCGCCATTAGTAACCGAAAGTAAAAAAAAAAGAAATTCGAATGAATATATAAATCAAAAGAATCTCCTAATACGCAAAATTTTAATTTTAAAATGCCTATCACAAGCCATTGGCATTGATAAATTTGAGTAGTTAAAGAAAAAAAAGGGGAAACACCAAAAAAAATTATCCAATCTTTATGAAAATTGCACCGTCAAAATCAGGATGTCTAAGAAACCCAAGCAATTATCAAGACCTTAACTACAAAATGGCGAAATTTCCTACTTTCCTTTTCACAGGTGCGGGTTTTTTTTGTCTTTTTTTTCATCAGTGGTGATTGCACCGAGCTAGTAGTAATAGAATTTTGATATGAGGAAATCGCGAGGTCAAACACCCTTATTAAGAACCAAAAGTGATCCGAGGGAAACTAGCCCTCTTACTGCCCTTCTTCACGACAAAAGAGCGTCATGTCACAACTATAAGCTAGAAATTGGGATAAATAAGGGTTGAAACAAATTCCTCATTTGTAGCAGGACCTTTCTAGCCCCTAGGGCAAGGTCTCAAGGTTTTGAAGAATTGCTCATTAAAAATGTTTTTCAGTAAATTGAATTAAAAAAGTGATAATGTTGTTTCTTTGGGAAATTCGGTCTCACATAACACTTTCATTTTTATTGAGCAAATAATTAAATTATGTAAATGTCATATTGTAGGCTCAAGGTTTTATTAATAAACTTTAGGATAAAAGTAGTGATATCGTAACAATTTGAATTGAATATTAAGAGCATTCGTAGTCTAACGCGAATGACGGATCCTATGTCTTCCTCTTACCTATGTCCCCCTGTGCTGTGCTCACAAGGACTGCTCCAATCGGACCAATGATAGGAACGGAAATGGCGGAAAAGGGAAGTTGTTAAAGTGCCCACTTTAGGAGTCAGAAGCGATTGAGGGAGGGGGGACCTCTTTTGTGCATTTTTAACCCGGGGCCTTATCCAAGAAAAATAGGATGGGAGATAGAAAGTCGAAATAGTTATTCCAATAAGAAAAATAGTTATACAATGAAATACACTCAAATAGTATATATTAATCCTACTCTCAATAAATTATAAGTCAAGCCTTAGCATAAAGAACGGGTAGCTTAGTGGGAGATGTCTGTGACCCTCATGTATTTTTGTTCATTTTAAGTTTTACCATCGCTATTTGCTTTCATTGGAAAAACTAGTAGTAGTGTAAAGTTGTTGTATGAAACGGTTCGTTGTAATGAACTGTAAGTAAGGAGTGAAAACGGGAAAATAGTAACCGAAACACTAAAAAAACGAGGTCTTGTAACAATGTTGTATATCAAAAGAATTTGCCTTTTGTATTGATTCTGAGTATGCAAAATCATTTAGTTTAAAGCTACGAGACTGAGCCTGCTCTATTTTAAAAAGGTGCAGAACAACGTTTAAAGGGTAGTTGATCTTAGTGAAAATTTCACCGCAAAATTCAGCATATCAAAGAACCCTATGGCGGAGTTGTTAAGTACCTAACTACAATAATTTGGATTTTTTTTTTTTTCAGAGAAGACAGATCATTGATGCGTGTTTGTTTCTCTTTTTTCAGAAGTGATTGTATCGAACCATTGGTCCTAGAATATCAAAAATAGGCTCACTCCCACGGAAATTAATAGTTCTAAAGCCCCTTTTTAAGTAGCAAAAAGCATTGTGTTGCAGCAAAGTGGCGCTTTCTGCCATTTTGTGGTGTAAAATCACCCTTGTGGTCTAATGGGTGCCGAGAAGCCACCGAAGCATGATTTTGAGATAGCAAATCAATTTGAAATTATATATAGACTATTTATTAAACTTTCCAGTTTCAGAGGCAATAATATCGTGCGGTAGAGCATGTAAGAAGTCTATACAAAATAAAGGGTTCATATACAAATTTATTTAGAGCTTCATTTTAACTAAGTTGATTCACTTGAGGCTTCGTATAATTAAGTAAAGTGCTGTATAATTTTATCTCAGCCATTATAAAGGAGGGCCGTGGGTCTTTGTGTTGGAGGGGGGGGGTCTTGAACCTCAAAGGTGCCGTGCTATGCCAAAAATATATACCTCTCCATGAACCTCCAGATTAACATAAAAGTAGGTTTGGAGGGTATAGTTGATTTCCAGTTTTTCTTTTTTTAGATTATGTGTGTATGATCGGTGCTGCAGGGTAATACCGTTCCTCTTATTACAGACAGTTTTTTCAATGTACCATAAAAGATTACATTCGAATGCTTACCAGCAGAAAAATTGGAAAGTTGGGGGAGGTGTTATGACCGCCATCAGAGAACTCATTGGAGGGAGGGTCTAAGATTCTGCCTTGATAACCGTTGAAGTGCTGACCCTATAATTCATTTTTGATGTTTACTGTTATACATTTTACAGTTATAATTATCATTCTCAGTGTATTGTTACACGATATTCAACTTCAATTTGAAAAACCGTGGTTTAAGGAGGAGTAGAAGCCTCCTTCATATTTTGGAAAACCTTGGGTCAAATGCTTCATTGTTGCAAACTGTGAGTAAAGAGTGATCCGTGTCAAACGAAACCAAACCCTTAAAAAAAATGAAGTTTTGATTATAATATAGCCTATGCAAAAAAAAAAAAAAAAATATGTTATTCACGCCGATTCTGAATATGAAAAATGTTTCAATTTTTAAGTTGTTTATCATTGACATTACCGAATAAAAAATTGCTAAAATTTTAGAAACAGGAAATAAACTCTCTAAAAAAGGGGTAGAGAATCAATAGAGATTGTGGAATGAAATTCAACATGCATGAGAGGCCTTTAGTCACCATCTACATTTCTATGTGAAATTTCTAAATGTCTCATTTTTCGTATGAATGAGTGAATGGCTTTGCCCTGGCACTCGACACGTTACAGGCTTGTATTTATTTGAATCTCGCTGTAGCTTGTCTTCTAACCGCAGATTAAAATGAACTTCTGCATCACAATAAGTTTGATACCACTACCCTGGAAAAAAAAACTAATTCTTCCTTAAAGTCGTGACCTATCTAGATAGGCCAAGTTTTTTGTGAATATGCATAACTATTGTATTTTTCTTTAATTTGTTTATGGAACTTGTTTGAGAGCGAATGACGTCGTAAAAAAGGCAAAACAATTCATTTGTAAACTGTGTAGGATGCAATACAGTTTGACCATGCTAGCAGCAATCTCCAAGAGAATCTCCTTTGTTTGCTACTTTTTCTTCAAGGAAATGGAGGACACCACAGTGAATACTTTTAACGTTGAAGGGGCATCTTTGTATGTTATTACTGGGTTGTGTGCCATAGCTTGCTGCCGTCGAATATTGAGACGGCACGGTTTTTCTCGATATCATTTGTCTTCTAACCGAAGATTTTTTTTTTTGCTTACTTTTCATTATTGATTCGTTGTTCTTCTCGATTTCGTATGTCTTCTAACCTAAGTTTTTTTTTGTTGCTGCATTTTCGTTTTTGACTTTGCTCTGCTTCTTGTTGTCACTTGTCTTCTAACCGCCCATTTTCTTTGTCCTTCATTTTTGTTTTTGATTCGTTGTGATTCTGTTGAAACATGCCTTATAAACGCATAAATCTTCGTGCTTCGTTTTCGTTTTTGATTCGTTGTGATCCCCGCTGTTCAAGTCTTCGAACCATATATTCATTTGTGCTTCTTTTTCGTTTTTGATTTGTTGTAGTTCCTATTGCCGCAAGTTTTCTAACCGCATATTTCTTTGCACTTCATTATCATTTTGATTCGTTGTGATCCTTGCGCCCCTTTGTTTGATCCACTTCAGAGAAATGGAGGGCTTCACACTAAATACATACAAACGCTGATGGGGCTCAATGATTTGTAATTAACTTTTGCGTAGTTTTGCGGCAAGTTTGTATGTTAGTACTGGGTTGTGCCATAGCTTGTTGCCGTCGATCATTGAGACAGCGCTGTCCCTCTCGATTTATTCACCGTTTCTTTTGTGAACCGATGATTCTTTGGTTCTTCATTTTAGCTTTTGATTCATTATTCTTCTCGATGTCATTTATCTTCAAACCAAAGTTTTTTTTTTTGCACTTCATTTTCGTTTTTGACTCCTTGTGATTCTCGTTGTCGCATGTCTTCTAGCCGCATTTTTCTTTGTCATTCATTTTTGTTTTTGATTTGCTGTAATTCACGTTCTCGCATGTCTTCTAACCACATATTTCTTTGTGCATGATTTTTGTTTTTGATTCGTTGTGATTCTCGTTGTCGCAAGTTTTCTAACCCTATTTTTTTTCGTGCTTCGTTTTCGTTTTTGATTCTTTGTAGTTTTCGCTGCCGCCTGTCTTCTAAACGCTCATTTCTGTTTTCATTTTCGTTCATCATTACTTCAGACGTTTTTTTTTATTGCCGTTTGCTTTAGGTGTTCGGACTGGTTTTAAGACGTTTGATGGTTCAGATGGTTGGACAAAAATTTCTTCTTGATCAGCGAGTTATTATTTTCGATAATTCTATATTTGCATTTCTTGGGTCGTCCTCTTGGCATTTTTTACGCTTATTAAACTGTATAAAACGCCGTTTTGACATCACTGCAATACTGTCATGTATTTTTCGTTGTTGCTTTTTAAATGTCTATATGTGTGTGACGTTATTTACATTAAAATCTGTGTTTCAAAATTAAAACAAATTTTCTCAAACTCGTGACCTATCTAGATCGTTTTTTTCAGGTCAGAAAATCCATGGGTGCTAATTAAAAAAAAAAAAAAAAATGGAGCCGTTCTCAAGAAAAAATGTATATATACATACATACGTAGAGGGTGGCAGCTCTCTTTTAATTTTAGGCAATCCTGAGTATGGTGTTGAAACTAAATTGAAATTAAATAAAAAAAGTTTCTTGACGAAGGTTAAGAGAAACATTAAAATTTAGAACGAACTGAAATTTATCTGCAGGCTTCATGAAACGGCCTGTGGCCTCCTCAGCCCCTCGTTCTTTGCGCTAAGTGGGACTTTTTGTCGCAATCTTCCAAGAAAGGCTGCTCAAAGAAAAGGGTCTTTGCATTTGTATAAGAAGTATATTTGAAGAATTCCACGTGAAGAGGGGGGAAGATGTTAAGGAGGGGTAGCCCCAATTATGTACGAAGTAATTTCTTCTTATTTTAAGTTTTAATCTTTCTCTTTACTTTTATTTGAAAAAAACTGTTTTTTTTTAGTTTAATTTTTCACCTACAAAGACGGGACTTGTTCGTATCTTTAACAAGATAGCTGCCACGAAAAATCTCTTTTTGAACTTCCACTTAAGTCTCAGACTGAATCACTTCGTTAAAATTGTCTTTGTTTCCCTTTCTCATTAAATGAATACATACATCCTTTAAATGGTTATTCCTTCAAAGAGGGTATAAAACAATTTAGCATTGGACCCCCCATTGCATTAGGGTTGCTACTTGACCTACCATACATGAGTCGTTTTCAAATCGATCGGTAAATGATCAACTGTACTCTTCCGTGCGTGGGGGGGCAAGGTGTCATTTTTTGACATTTAGGTTGGATGATACCCTCCAAAATATCTCAATTATTGTTCTTTGTGGCCTAAAGGATGAAAAGCAAGTTAGAAGCTAAAGGAAAAATGAAACCTTTTTTTGTAAAGGGTCTTTGTTCCGCCACGTCACTTGGTGTCACAAAACTAAATGATATTTATCGACAGTTCATATCACAGATAAAGCACCATTTTATTATCTTGATGCAGCTAAATTTTAAACTGTGTAGAAGAGCCCAGCTTCTCCTGGGGGATGTTGGCCAACGTTGCAGGAAAATCTTAAAAATCTATATAAATACATTAGAATCTAGCGCAAAAATCCAAAAACAAGTTGTTTAAGCAGAAAGACAAGAACAACATTAAACTTAAAATGAACAAAAATTATTTCGTATATGAGGGGGCCTGCCCCTCCTCAATCTCTCGCTCTCTGCGCTAAAGTTTTTTAGTGCTTTACAAAAGATTTTTATTCCGATGGAACGGCCCCTGTCTTTCTGGAGACAGTCTTAAAGAACTGGGACAAAAGTCAAACTTTAGTGTAACGAGCGAGGGATTGAGGAGAGGGCATCCCTTCCGCACACACGGAATAATTTCTTTTCATTTTATGTTTTGATATTGCTCCTTACTTTCGGTTGCAAAAAAAATATATTTGATTACTGGCCTTTTTCAAATCATGCTGGAAATCCCTTCTTCCGTGAAAATTTTCCGCAGCAATTCTTCCACCCACGGAAGAATCCCCAGAAAATTTCCTCCCTGCTGAAAATTTTCCCCGGATATTCCCCACGCAACATTCTCTACACATTTAAAATCGAGCAGCCAAAGGAAAACTAAGACAATCAAATTAATTGCAAATATAAATTCTGAAAAGTTCCCCCCGTGTAAAATTGCTCCTGGAGAATTTCCCTGGAAACTTTCCTGTCTACCGCAAATTCTTCGCGTGGAAAATCTCCCCCGCAGAAATGCCCCCCCCCCCCGCGAATAATTTCTGTATATGTTCCAACAACAGATACTAAATGTAAACTACATAACTTACAGCCCTTTTTCCAAGGGCTGTGGGTGTTCCGTCATCCCCAGGGCATAAATATGTGACTTCAACTAATATGCTGAACCAAATAGCCAAATGAACAAAATTACGAAATTTTGATCGGATGTCTTCGGGGAAAAAGAAACACAGGTGGGGGCAATTTGCCTTCCAATCTTTTTGGTCACTTTAGAAGAGTAAGTTGCTAAGACTAGGAATAATTGAATATGAAGAGGTTATGTTTGGTAACGAGAAGACCTATCAAGTGGACATTTTCACTTACTAAGATAATATCAAACAGTTCGTGGTAACGAACTGTAAGTAAGGAGCGACCCGGCTCAATGGTAACCGAAACTCTAGAAAACGGTATTTTGATACAAATAGATACATCAAAAGAATCAGACTTTAATGCTGATTTTAAATATGTAAGTTTCTTCAAGTTTAGTCCTACCCATCAAAAGTTACGCGCCTGAGAAAATTTGGCTGATTTTCGACAAAAGAAGGAAAGACCCCCTAAAATTTATAGAACCTTAATGAAAATCACACCATCATATTCAGCGTATCAGAGAACCCTACTGTAGAGGTTTCAAGCTCCTAATCTACAAAAATGTGGAATTTTGCATTTTTTGCCTGAAGAAAGATCACGGTTGCGTGTTTGTTTGTTTTGTTGTTGTTTTTTCAGGGGTGATCGTATCGACCTAGTGGTCCTAGAATGTCGTGGGAGGACTCATTGGAATGGAAATTAAAAGTTATAGTTGCTCTTTCTAAGTGACTCAAAAAATGGAGGGCAACTAGGGCCCCTCCCGCGCTTTTTTTTTACCAAAGTCACCCGATCAAAATTTTGAGATAGCCATTTTTTTCAGCATGTTCGAAAATATGATAAGTATGTCTTTTAGGATGACTTAATCCCCCGAAGGCCCCGGGGGGAGGGCTGAAATTTATTAACTTTACCAAATGTTAACATATAGTATTGGTTATTGGGAAGTATACAGACATTTTCAGAGGGATTTTTTCTGGTAGTTGGGGGGGCTCAGGGGTTATGTGGGGAGGATCTCTCAATGAAGGAAGTTTTCATGGGGGAAGGAACACTGCTATGAAGGGGACGTCGGATTTCCCAACATTATTTAAAAAAGATCAGAAATTAAATATAAAAAATCAAGTTTTTCAACTGAAAGTAAGCAGCAAAGTCAAAACTTAAAACGAACAGAAAATATTACTTCTATGATTGGGTTCACACCCTAGTCAATACCTAGCTCTTTAAGCCAAA
The DNA here is from genome assembly GCF_049724085.1 of Artemia sp. Qi Xiang Cuo. NCBI lineage: Eukaryota > Metazoa > Arthropoda > Branchiopoda > Anostraca > Artemiidae > Artemia > Artemia sp. Qi Xiang Cuo. The sequence goes on from NC_142795.1 coordinate 44,689,954, forward strand.
TATTGTTCAGTACTTTCATAAGAGCTATTTATTCCAATTAACGGCCTTTGTGATTAAGCGGTCATTTTTAAAGAATTGGAACAAAATTCAAACTTTAGCTTAAAGAGCAAGGTATTGACAATGGGGTGAACCCTCTAATATACGTATTAAAAATCTTAGAATATAGAAGTTCGTTACGTAAGTTAATTCGTAAGTTACGTATATTTATTTACTAATAAAAACGTTCGTAAATAAAATCAAACAAATTTCGAGAAAGCCATTTAGCCAAATAAAAGTAAACTAATATGCAAATTTTGTTTTAATTATTCATATACGGTGAGCCAAAATCAAAACCTGCATTAATTAAAAAACGCTCAAAAATTAAATAAAAAAAACAAGTTTTTTTAACTGAAAGTAAGGAACGGCGTTAAAACTTAAAAAGTACAGAAATTATTACGTATATGAAAGGGACCCTCCTCAACGCCTCGCTCTTTACGCTAAAGTTTGACTTTCTCACAACTCTATTTTTTTAAAAAATAAAAAACTTTAGAGAAAAGAGCGAGGCGTTGAGGAGGGGACAGCCCCTTTCATATACGGAATAATTTCTGGTCGTTTTAAGTTTTAACGTCGTTCCTTACTTTGAGTTTAAAAAAAACTTGTTTTTTTTTTATTTAATTATTAGCAAAGACGGTGGTAGCGGTGAAGATGTTAAAAGTAGAATAGACAAGGCCCATGGAGTTTTTTTTTTAATGTTGCAAAAGGTGTGGAAGAATAGGAAGATAAGTGGACGAACCAAGATTAGAATATTGGAAGCTACAGTGATGACAGTGGTAAGTATGGTTCTGAAGCGTAGGTTCTTCGAAAAACGGATGAAGGTTTGCTAGATGTTTTCCAGAGAAATTGCCTACGGGTTGTTCTGGGTTCCTGAACGACTCATCGTATCTCAAATAGTAAGCTGTACGAAAAATGGGGTTCAATCCCAGTTTCTAGGGCTATTTTGAGAGAAGGGATGAGGTGACTAGGAAATGTTCTGCGTTCTGCGGATGAAAAATGACAGATTGCCAAAGATTGCCCTTGTTGGCGCAACCGTCTAGGGCCAAGCGAAAAGCATGTCGTCGCCGAATAGGGTGGGAGGATGCCGTAAGGAAAAATTCAACGGAAATTGAGAGCTTCATGGGAGTATGTAAAGAGGGAAGCTTTGGATAAATTAGGATGGAGGAGGAGCGTGTGTAGCCGTGGTAGCCAGGTAGCCTCAGGCGGCTTCGTGCTGCAGTGAGTTGTTAGTATTAGTAGTATAAAAACCAGTTCTTTTTGTGCGTTAATTGTTATAAAATAATTGGCCGAGTCGCTCCTTAACTACAGTTCGTTTTCATGAACTCTTTGAAAAAATGGACGTTTTATGCTATGTGGGTGTTTTCCTAATCATCCTTGTCCCCCCCCCCTACAAAAAATTACTTCATTCTATAATCTAGAAATTCAACGTAAAATAATTTTGTTACTCTTGTAATTTTCTAGGGTGTAGGATTCAAGATCCTATCTATATTTTTCGAGAAGGAAGATCATGGATACTTATTTATTTGTTTTTCCCCTGGTATTATCGTATCGAACTTAAGGTCCTAGAAAATTGGGAGAAGGGTCATTATAATGGAAATTAGAAGTTTTAGTGCTTTTTTAAAGTAACCAAAAAGATTTGGCACACATGCATGTACGTATGTGTATATATATATGCACATATATATATATGCATGTATATATATATATGTATATATGCATATATATGTACATATATATATATACATATGTATATATATATACATATATATATATGCATATATATATATATATATATATATATATATATATATATATATATATATATATGTATATATATATATATATATATATATATATATATATATATATATATATATATATATATATATATATATATGTTCGTCAAGAATCTGGTAGTCACGCGAGAAAGGCTGCCTCGAGAAAGATCGAGATGCTATATGAAAAATAGGTTTTCTCTGCTTGTGACGTGTTGCTCACTCCGTGACAAACATTTAAACTTTAGTTGGTCGTTGGGATTGAAGGGGTAAAAAATGGTACCTCAGGTTAGGTTACGTATTTAATATCTGCAATTGCTTCTACACCCTCCCCCGCCGCCCCCCCCCAATGTGTAAATATCTGAGCGAGCAAATTTGTCTTCTGAATCTACCTTATATCTTTATCGTATTCTGAATTATGGCTATCGTATGAACGATAACTTCA
>NC_142795.1:44694706-44770060 GCF_049724085.1 Artemia sp. Qi Xiang Cuo
ATTGTAATTTCTATTCGTTTTCGGTTTAATTATTTATAGGATCGTGATTTACAGTTCTTTTACGCTTGAAAAATTTGTTCACTTCATTTCTGCTCATCTTTGGTTTGATGCAGCTCTTTACTTTTCTTTGAAAACTATATTAGTGGGAAAACTTTTTTTCAAATTAATTTTTTGCTCTTTTTTAATTGGCATAATCTTATTTTTTATTTGCCTGAATTTCGAAAAGGGGGAACACACCCTAAAAGTTAAAGAATCTTAATGAATGCCACACAATCAGATTCAGCGTATCAGAAAACCCTACTGTAGACATTTCAAGCTTCCTATCTTAAACAATTTGGAGTTTTGTATTTTTTTTGCCAGAAGAAAGATCACAGATGCGTGTTTATTTGTTTATTTGTTTATTTTTTTTTTTTTTTTTTCGTTGTGATCGTATCGACCCAGTAGTCCTAGATTATCAGGAAAGAGCTCATTTGAAAGGAAATTAAAAGTTCTAGTGCTCTTTTACAGTGACCAAAAAGATTTGAGGGCATTTAGGCCCCCTCCAACGTATCTTCTTTCGAAAATCGTCCGATCAAGATTTTGAGATAGCCATTTTGTTCAACATAATTGAAAGGCCCAATAACTATGCTTATGGAGATTACCTGACCCCAACAGCCCCTTGGGAAAAGCCTTTACATTATAAAATGTGTTTATTGTTTATGCATAGTATTTGTTGTTGGGAAGTGTGCATAGATTGTTCAGGAAGGGGGGGTGAATTTTCTGCTTGGTGGGTTTTCCACAGGAAGAATTTTCTATTGAGCTGGAACTTAGTCAATCCGGACTTCACCCAGTTAAAGATAGGAACGGGGCCACAATTAGTGATAAGGAAAGAATTAAAGAGGGAGGGGCTGAACATTTTTAGAATTTGTTAAACCGAGATAGAGTTGCAGGAAAAGATATAGAGGAAAATGAAAAGTTTGTGATACCTTGGATGTGAGAAGATTTGTTTTGTGTGGAAGAATTAGCGACAGTACTAAAAGGATTAAAAAATAATAAGGCTCCAGGTGCTGATAGGGTGGTAAATGAGTTTCTTAAATATGGTGGCTCTGAGGTTAGAAATAAGTTACTGAACATTATCAATATGATTTTTGAAAAAGGGGAAGTACCTAACGATTTTAGGAAAATCTTAATTAAGCCACTTTATAAGAAAGGTGATAAAAGTGAGTGTGGTAATTATCGAGGCATTAATCTGATCTCTGCAGGTAGCAAATTACTTAGTAATATGATACTTTTTAGACTGAGAGATGCCGTAGACAAAGTTTTAAGAGAAGAACAGTGCCGTTTTAGAAAAGGTAGAGGATGCGTCGACCAAATTTTCACTCTTAGGTTAATAATTGAGAAATGCCTGAGTTTTCAAACACCTCTGGTCCTCAGTTTTATAGATTATGAGCAAGCGTTTGATTCTGTTGATAGGACAGCTTTAGTAAAGATTTTATCCTTGTATGGTATACCAGACAAATACATTAAAGTGATTAGTGCTATGTACGAGAATAACACTGCTGCAGTTAAGGCACAGTTTATAGACAGTAAGCTTATCGCAGATCATTTCTGGTCATCGTGAACAAAAAGCTCCTCCCACCTCATTCTGCCTTAGCTTGTTTAGCCTGTTTCTTTCCACTCGCACCCCTGTCCGGGTTTTTATAATGGGAGAGATAGAGAATGATCATACTGCTATATTTTGTCTACTGTGAGTTAAGGTAGGAAAATCAGGAGTTAAGCAGGGTTGTGTTTTATCCCCCTTTATATGGATTATTTTGATGGAATTTGTCTTAAGGAGCACGTGAAAGGCAATGGGAGACCAGGGAATCAAAGGGATAAGAAACAATCTCGTGGACTTAGATTATGCTGATGACTTAAGCATCCTAGATGAAAGTATGAGCAAAATGAATGAACTTTTAGGGGTTTTGCGAGTTCAGGGTGTTAGAATAGGCTTGAAAACTAACGTTAAGAAGACTAAATCACTAAGGCCTAGGAATAAGTGAAGAAGAAAAGGTGACGTTGGGTAATGAAAAGATTGATCAGGTGGGCAGCTTTACCTACCTTGGTAGTATTATTAGTAATGATGGTGGGAACAGTGAAGATATTAAAAGTAGAATAGCAGAGGCTCAGTGTGTTTTTTCACAGTGAAAAAAAAGTTCGGAAGAATCAGAAGATAAGTCTGCAAACCAAGATTAGAATATTAGAAGCTATAGTAATGACAGTGGTCAAATATGGCTCTGAAGCATGAGCGCTCCGAAAAGCGGATGAAGATTTGCTAGATGTTTTCCAGAGAAATGCTTTAGGATTATTCTGGGTACCCGGCTGACTGACCGTATTTCAAACGATAGGTTGTACGAAAAATGTGGTTCAATACCGCTTTCTAGAGCTATAATGAAAGAAAGGCTGAGGTGGCTAGGGAACGTTGTGTGGAGGAAGGTTGGAAGATGGCCGAAGATTGTTCTTTTCGGCCAACCGTCTACGGCTAAACGGAAATCAGGTCGTCCGCGTCTGGGGTGGGAGGACGTCATAAAGAAAGATTTAAAGGAAATAGGAACTTTGTGGAAGGGTGTAAAAGGGGAGGCTTTGAATAGATTGGGATGGAGGACGACAGTGCGTAGCTGTGTTACCTCAGGCGGCTTGGGGCTGCGGTGAGTTGTTAGTAGTAGTAGTTTCCACTGGATGAACTTTTCAGGGGAAATTTTACAAGGGGGGAATTTGCAAGAATTTTTGTACAAGATTCTTTTTATGTGTCTTGCTTTCTCTTTACCGACTCAATTTTACGCGTGGATATGTTAAGGGTAATCCTCCGGGGTAAATTATCGCAAGGATCGAATTATCCTAGAAGATATTTCTGTGGGGAGGGGGATTTTTCCGTGGAGATAGAGTCAGATTTCCTGATAGTACTTAAAAACTATCAAAAATTCAATAAAAAATCCCAATTTTTTCAACAGAAAGATAGGAGCTTGAAACCCAGAGTATAGGGTTCTCTATCTCTAATATGCTGAATTTAGCTGTGTGATTTTTATTGACTGGTTATCCTCCTTATGTGTGTGTTTCCCTCCTTTCTACAAAATGAGGAATATTTTCTCAGGCTCGTAGCATTTCCTGGTTAGCTTTAAACTTGTTTAATTTTGTACATTTGAAATTAACATAAAATGCCAATTCTTTTGAAAGAATAATTGTTATCAAGACTCCCTTTTGTAGAGTTCCGGCTACTACTAGTTCGAGTTGCTCCTTACTTACAGTTCGTAATCACGAGCTGTTTGATGGTCTGCTTACTGGTCACCTAACAAAAAACCGTAATATCTTCAAAAATTATGAAATAAATTCTCAGTAGGTTGCTGTTAATTGGCATTTGTTTTCTTGATTCCTAAATAGGCATTCAAAAATTTAATCTGAACGTCATGCTGCTTCCCAATATGTAGTGGAAGATATATAACAAAGTTGTACTGTGCATTCCGCTGTCGATTGCAGCTTGATAAATAATTTGTTTATTTCAACCTGTTGCTTCGATTTGTTAGAGAGATTCCATTACCCATTCACTCTTGGGGTTTGAAAGTGTAAGAACATTATTTGATGGAGTGGTGTATTGCGTACCCTCAGATTCTATCTTGACTTGATTGAAAAATTGACCCATGTTGAAAGGGAAAGTAGCAATATAGCGACAAATATTTATCAGAACTTTATTGTCACACCCATTAAATGATTCCAAAATGGCTGTAAGATAGCATGCAATTTATTTTTCATTTTTATTAGTGATAATTCTCTTATTTTTTGTAAAGCCTGAAAGATTAATTGTCTGTACCAATTAAGTGAGATGCAACAAATCGACTGATTTAAATGGTATTCGTATTTACCAGAGAAAATAGCAATAATTTCATTATAATGTTCAGTCTTCTAAGTTCATGTATTTTTGCTTTTCCGAAATTAAAGTTACATTCAAGTTAAAAAGTTGTTTGCAAGTTTTATTGGTAATTTTTAAAAATGGACGTAAAACTTGTAATTTCGTAACTTGTAGACTTGTAACATAAATTTGTAACTGCAATATATTCAGCTTATCTAAAAGTTTTCTATTATGTGAAAAACCTCTCGTTGTTTTGGAAAAAAAAAGTTTTTCTTTTGTATTTACCAGAGCAAATTTTTCATCACAAAATTAGAATGTTTGATGTCTATGCCTACGTTCACTGAAAATATTACCAGGAACCGAGGAAAAAAATTGATGTGTGTGTGTTTGGTTCCAAACATATAGTTACGGCTATCAGTTTCATTTAGATATGCTGATTCAGTTTAAACCTCATTCACCTGTTACTAAAACGATGACCATTGAATATTTCTCTGCCTCTGTGTGATGGGGCTGGGGGGAGGGTATGATTGATTTCAGGAAAAGGTTAATTTCTTAGGTCATAAATTTCAAATTTTATTAGGTTCCCTTCAGACCAGTATTTTAGGGAGGTGGTAATTTACCTGGTAAGCTTCTTTTATTTCAAATAATATATTTATATCCAACGTTAAGAATGGGTTTTGAGAGGGTGACAGCTCCGTCCCCTAAATTTAGGTAAGATATTGAGCCAAAATGTAAGATTTCACTCACACTAGTGCAGAACGTTGGTAATATAAATGAACTTGATTGGGAGTATTCTTATTTCCATTGACCCAAAATTATTAGCTATAGTATTTTTTTTTTAATAATTGCTTTTTAAATAAATGTGACTTGGTACATTTGCATAAAAGCTTTAATTAAAGAAAATGGAGCTAGAGTAGCTAGGCTGCGGAAGTCAATTTTTAATATTCCGGAGCAGTTAGGGATAGGAAGTTGAAACTTTCTGGGGGTATTTGAGGGGAACAATAAGAATTAGAAAATATGAGTTGGGAACAACAACCAACCAGAAACACAATTTTAACTTTGCAGAGAGTATCCAAGTTACAAAAATAAAATTTCAGTTAGAATACCTTGATATTTAATTTCATCTTCTAAATAATTTGTTCTCTTCTTGTTCTTTTCCAGTTCTTTTCTCCTAGTCTCGTGTTTTTTTTTGTTTTTTGTTTTTTTTTGTCAAACTCTAATTCACTTTATTCATATAAATTTTTTGTACCGTAGGTTTATTTATAGAAAAATGTTGGGAAAATTTGTGTTGTAATTTTTGTTTTGTAACTACTTTTATAGAAAAAAAATTTAGACGATGCTTTCGTAAGTGCTTTTTTTCCTTTTTTTATAACTTTATTTCCAAGTAACTTTTAAAAAGTTTATTCAATGACTTAATGAATGTTTTTTAAACTCTGCTTCTGAATTTATTTTTCTAGTGCTTACTTCTTATATCTACTAAAAAGGAAAATTTGTTACTTAATTTTTTTTTCTTCGTAAATATTTTTTTATTACGATCTTTTCTGTAACTCGTCATTTCCTTCATAGATTTACTTGTATAATACCATATATTAAATACATAGCCGAACCTAACTTCGGTACCTCCCCCCCCCCCTAAAACCCCCAAAAAACAACAGTTTAAATATCGTAAACGCAATGAAAACTACTCTTTGCATTCCATTTCTTAATAGCGGTGTCTTGAAATGACCAGTCTGGCGGGTATTTGTCCCGGTATCTGTAGCATCTCCAGTTTGACATTCCATATACAGTATATAGAAGAGTACGGTTGATGCACTAGTACCGGAAATATATTAAAGTTAGAATAAACTGACATTACACTATGTTTAGTTTTGTTGGAAATAATGTTTAGTCTTTATGAAAGTTCTTTAAACAGATTTTACCAATTATTTTCCCCTCTAGTCTGGGGTCCTGGCAAGTTTTATCCAAGTTGTACCCTCTGGAGAAAGATAACCCGATAATAACACGATCTCTTAACGTATTACTTTTTCAGATTGTTTGTTTTTCGACCTGTTGTGTTTCAAGAACAAGCAATGAAGATTCAAGATGATATGATTCCGAACACCACTCTATCTAGTAAGTTGGGTTACTCCCTTTTTTCTTCGTGCTCTAAAATTTTTTTTAATCTTATAGGATTAGAGGGTTCTTTGAGGACAGTTTTTGTTCACAATAATACAAGTAACATTCAACAGAGATTAGCTTATTATGCCAAATGTAATTAACATATATTAAACTAAAAAAATATATTAAACCTATATTAAAAATCTGTGAAATCATCCTAGGTAACAGTTTTTAGTCCGGACATTGTTGATAAACGCAGTTGACTTTGACGTTAAATTAACTGAAGCTGTGGTGAACTAAACGGCGAAAATGTCGTGAAATCATTTAGACCAGATGGTATGTGCCAAGCGTGGCGGAACTGTATCAAGTGTTTTGGGGAGTGTGCCAAACGTTTTGGGGACTGAACCAAATGTGGTGGAACTGTATGGCACACGTGGCATTCCAGAATGTACAGCAAGTGGTGGGACGTCAGCGCACTCTCAACTGTTAAAATCTGTTTGTGACTATGAAGTCAATTATGTTCCTAATTTCATCTTTGCACTGAATAACCAGTTAAATGATTCAAGCTAGAAATACGAAATTGTTGCTGTGACTGATTTTGGAACCATTTGAATTAATATCTTGAAATAACCAAATAACAAAATCCTAAATTTAAGAACCCACCAGCAACTTGGCTAGAGATGTCGTCATATGAGGACAGAAAGCCCAAGCTGCTGACCGTGGCGAGTGGACGAAGACGACAGAAAGCAGGCAAAGTAGTCTTTTTTTTTGCAAGAAATATAGCTGGTAAAGCGATGTGTATCTAAGTAGCTAACGACCCATTAAGTTATATTGAGTGCACAGATTTAAAAGAAAAAAAATGCCATTGGAAGTTAAGTTGTTATTTATAGTTATAAATCTTTTGTCGCTTATCAGTTATATGATTAGAGAATCCGTTAGGCTAATCCTTCAATAATTGGTTTTATACAAATTGTGTACATTCTTAGCTAGGCAGCCCCATGAGACAATTTGTTTCACTTAAATTTGAGCCCTCCATATTTTGTATGTTAGGCTAAGCTTAAATGTTAGTCCATAATAATGTTTTTTTTTTCTTTTCCTGTGCATGGTAAAGTTTCAGACAATATCAATAATTTTTGGAAACTACAATGGCAGTGTCACAGTTGTGCTTATTTTATGGCTTCTATGTTGTCCACTATTTAGGAAGGCAGTGTGATATTGATCAGATTAGCCCTTTTCTGCTGATTTCGGTTACTATGGACTGAGCTAAGTTCATTACTAATTGTGCAAATACTGCACCCGTTCGGCCGCTTTTATGACGGATTTTTATAATCAACGGTTTCTTTTATTCAGCGATATAAATGCAATTAAACTTTAATTCCAGCTCCTGGGGGCCCTCTGAAATATACTTAAAGGGATCAAAGCCTGTATGTTTTTTGGAGGAAAAGTAAAGATGTTCCCAAAAGGGTCCATAAAATTGTTTTTTTCTCTAAATGTTTTGTTGGGGGAGGGGAATGGGTTTGTAGGTTGTCCAAATAACTGACTTTATTTGTTTCCCAAAGGACCACCACCATCTTGCTCATCTTGCCTTAAGTTCTATTAACTGGAATTCAAATTGATATTGAGGTCTTTCAATAGATATTCGTATTAGACTGTAGTTAAGAATAGTACTTTAGCTGAGCAAAAAAGGAATAAAAAGGAGAATACAACTGAAAGTTAAAAAAGAAAAAAACGCTAAAATGTCAAGGCTTGCTACCTACTGGCGTACTTAAAAGTGGTCACGCCAGTTGAAAATAACTAGCATGAAATTGTATCAAACTACAAAAACGTTCAGTTTATAAGGACCAATGTTAGAAAGACTAAAAAGTCTGTTTATTTCTGTACGACATTTATGATTTTTTTTTTTTTATATTTGATATATCATGGATCAGTCTGTGTTTTTTCTACGAATGAAAATGGATTTCATCATTTTAAACACATAATGCAATCAGAAATATTTTGACACATAGTTACAACAGCCCTTTGGCTACCCAAAATCAGAATATTTATAATACAATCCTTGCATACACAATCAAACAGCTCGTATTTTGTGTAAGGAATGATTTGGCTCAATAGTAAACCAAAACTCTTAAAAACTCTAAATTTTGATAAATAAAGATGAGTAAAAAGAATTAGCTTTTTTATGCTAGTTCTGAGTCTATAAATTTTCCTAAGTTTAATGTTAACCACCATAAAGTTACGAGCCTGAGAAAACTTGCCTGATTTTCAAAATAGGGGGAAAACACCCTAAAAAGTTGTTGTCTTTATGAAAAGCGCACCATCAGGTTCAGCGTATCAAGCACCCCTACGGTAGAGGTTTTAAGCTCCGTTCAACTTGAATGTGGATTTTTTTTTTTTTTTTTTTTTTTTTTTTTTTTTTTTTTTTTTTAGAAGAAAGATCACGGATGTGTGTTTATTATTCTTCGGAGGGGTAACCGTATCGAACCAACGATCTCAGCAGATTAGGAGAGGGCTCATTCGATTGGAAATAAAAAGTTCTAGTACCTCTTTTAAGTGACGAGAAGGATTGGATGCAATTAGCCCCCTCCCGAGCCCTTGTTTCCTCCAAAGACATCCGATCAAAATATGCCTTTTGGGGATGACATTCCCCCCAAGTCCATGAGGTAGGGATTGTAAGTTTCGCCATTTGCTCTTTGTTCGTATGTAGTATTTGTTGTTGGGAAATGGGAAATATATGAAATTTTTTGGGGTGCAATTTCCTGCGGGATGTTCTCCATGGGGAGAATTTTCTTTGGACAGGAAAGTTTCCAGAGGAATTATCCAGGGGAAATTTTTACACTTAAGGGGGTGTCCTGGCAATATTCGAAAAAGGGCCGGAAAATCATAAACTTAAAAAAAGGTTCTTTTTTAACCAAACGTAATGAGAAATATTAAAATTCAAGACGAACAGAAGTTATTCCGCATGTGAGGCGGACTGTCCTTTTCTTCAATCCTGGTGCTTTACGCTAAAGTTTGACTTTTTGTCATAATTCTTTAAGAAATGTTGCTCAAACACAAGGACCGTTGAATTAGAATTAAAAGCGTTTTTAAAGAACATTAAGACTTCAGAGTAAAGAACAAAGGTTGACGAAGGGGAAGGCTCCCCTTACATATGGAACAATTCCTGTTCCTTTTAACTTTTAATGTTGCTCTTAAGTTTCAGTTGGAAAACTTTTTTTTTCTTTTTTTTAAATTTAATTTTCAGAGTCGGATCTGTGCTTTGACTTTGCATTAAATAAAGAAAACAAGTTCTTTCAACTGAAAGTAAGGAGCAACATTAAAATTTAAAACAAACAGAAATTATTACGCATATGAAGGGTATTGCCCCCTCCTCAACACCTTCCTCTTTATGCGAAAGTTTTTTAGTACTTTTAAAAAAGCTCTTTATTGTTCTGATTAAACGACCCTTGTGTTTCAGGAGTCGTTCTTAAATAATTGGGACAGAACATAAACTTTATCGTAACGAGTGAGGAGAGGCTAACCCCCTACGTAATAATTTTTTTTCTGATTAAACGACCCTTGTGTTTCAGGAGTCGTTCTTAAATAATTGGGACAGAACATAAACTTTATCGTAACGAGTGAGGAGAGGCTAACCCCCTACGTAATAATTTTTTCGTTTTAATTTTGTTCCTTACTTTTAGTTGAAAAAACTTGTTTTTTATTCAATTTTAGATGGTTTTTAAATAATGCCAGGAAATCTGGCCCCGCCTCCACGAATAAATCCCCTCCCGACGGAAATATCCTCTAGACAATTCAATTCCGGTGAAAATTTCCCCTGACAATCACGCTTAACAGCTCCAGGCGTACAACTGAGACGGAAAAGAGAAAGCAAGACATATAAAAAGAATTATGCATAGGAATTCTGGCAAATTGTCCCAGTGTATAATTTTTCCTGACCAGTTTACCCCCTGAATACTTCTCGCCCCATGGAAAATTCCCCCGTGGAAAAACCCTCACCAGAAAAATCGTCCCCCCACCCGAAAATGTATGCATACTTCCCAATAACAAATACTATGCGTAAGCAATGGGCAAATTTTATAACTTAAAGACCTTTCCCCTGGAGCTGTGTGGGTGGGGGGGTCATATTATATCCAAAGGTATACTTATTGGACCTTTCAACTATGATGAACCAAATGGCAATCTCAAAATTTTTATCGGACGATTTTGGGAAAAAAGAGGTGAGGGAGGGGGCATAGTTACCCTCCAATATTTTGGTAACTTAAAAAGGACACTATAACTTTTTATTTCTTTAGCATGAGCCCTATCTCAATATTCTAGGATCAGTGGGTCGATACGATCATCCCTGGGAAAAAACAAACAAACACGCATCCGTGATGTTTCTTCCGACAAAAAAAATAGAAAATTCTGCATTTTTTCAGATATGAGTTAGAAATCTCTGAAATTAGGTTCTCTGATACGCTGAATCTGATGGTGGTATTTTTATTAATAGTCTTTGACTTTTAGTGGATGTTTCCCCCTTTTTGTAAAATCAGGCAAATTTTCTCAGGCTCGTAACCTTTGGAATGTAACACTAAACTTAAAAAAACTTATATATTTGGAATCAGCATAATAAGCTAATTCTTTTCAAATATTCATCGGTATCAAAATTTCGTTTTTTAGAGTTTTGGTTACTATTGAGCCGCGTTGCTCCGTACTTACAGTTCGTTACCACGAACTTACTGTGTGATAGCCAACCTCTATGAGAATATTAGTTGTTACTTGTTATTGGACAGTCGAGTAAAAAATACTTCCTTGTCAATCATTTTTGTTGTTGTTGTTGTTGCTGGACATAGATCGTTGGACATAGGCTATGTTGAAACGCCAAGGTCCAAAAGTAGACATTAATGCTTATAATAAAAGGTGTAATATGCGGAAGCAAATAAAACCATATTATTTTTTAGCTATAAATGGTAGTGTTGCATTCTGCTGCAGCGGTTCTCACGTCGCAAAATTATTCGTGACCCCGCCAGCATCAAAAACAGGTTAAAAGCTCACTGAAGCCATCTTGAGTCATACCAGAGCAAGATGCTATTCGATACCTCGTATTTGTTTATATCTATTAAACTTTTGGCAAATAAAATCCAAAAAAACTAATAAAGTTTCATTCCATGGGTGTCGTTATTTTAAAAGTGATCAAATTCACCGGTATAGTATGATAATATCAATGGAGCAAAAACGCGCACAATTTCAAACTATAAATAGTTTCAAGCGATGAAATATGCTGTAAAAAACTCAATAAATAAACTTGAATTCTAACTCTAGGTCTTAATATTTTTTCCACTCCTCCAGCCCCACCTTATTGCATTTTCTGGTTGAAGGGCCATGACGCATAGAATTATTATATACATATAGTAGGCTATTCATACTATATGTATTTAGCTGCTTTTGACCTCACATAAAATTGCTCAACTATTCAACTATCTAAACTACTTCTTTTAGTTGAGCAAAAACCTCAACTATTTTTTAGAAAACGCATTCACTACTACCTGTAGATTCCCACTATGTAGGGACCCAAACATACCTTCAGCGAGCCTTTAAGCTACAGCCGAATAAAAAGGCTGTAATTTGACACTTTTTCTATCGCTCCATAATTATGAAATAAAAGACGATGGAGATTGAAAATGCCCCTATTCACTTCCCTAAGAACATTCTAAAGAAACATTATACCTTCCAGCCGAATAAAAGAGTGACAAAGAGCCCACATTTCCAACCGCAATTCTCGGTTTTGTTTTATCTTTTTTGTTCTTGTTGTCACTTTTTCTGTCCTTGGTCGGTTTCTTGTATCGGTGGGAACGATCGTAAGAGGATTTTGATGGGTATCTTTTTACTTTACTTTTGCCGTCACTAAATAAAACATTATTTGTGTTGCACATCAGTGCCGTATTTTTTGCTGCCAAACAATGATTTGGCCCGAACAGGGTCAAAATGCTATCTAACGAATATTTTGATATATCCGATTTGCCCAAAACTATAAAAGAAACTGATTTACAGCCCCCCTTTTACAGAAGCCGTACCACAGACCAGTGGTGCATATGTCTCTAAACACATATTTACTCCACACGAAAAAAAAATCGGTTATGCTAGACTGTTTGTTCAGTAATGCTAACGGCTATACAGCATTCCATTGCTGGAGATGAGCTATTAGGGAGGGGGGTCCATAGATCTTGAGCCTGATTTATGAAGGGGGAGGGGTATTAAGGCGCTTACCTTAGTCTTGGTTTAAGTAAAAAAAAATATAAGTTTTAGGCCCACATTATCATGCTCATCAGCACTTCTGTGTCTGGGGTGTAGTTTCTTAAAAATCATGGAGGGGGGGGGGCTAAATATGGAGTCGATTTTCTCAAGTCAAGTGAAAATGACAGTGAAAACTGAAAAATGAGCCATATAGTAACCATAAAGACAAAGATATAGTAAAGAAAACTGGCCTGTTTCTGTGGCTGCTTGAATTTTGTAGGCTTATCTTTGTTTTGACAGGATTTTTGAAGATACTAAATTTCAGCTGGGGGAGGGGTAAACTACGTTCTTGGGGGCAATTGTTTTCTAACCCACAGAAAATTATGCCCCTGTTTTGTATAGAAGTTAAACTTTAGCGTAACTAGTGGGTGGCAGCTTTGAGGCAGTGTTTTTGTGTTTTGTACTGTTACTTTAAGGTCGATAGCCTATTTTTGGGTGCCAAAAATCAATATAGCCAAATTTGTTTTTAGTTTGTTTTTCAGCATTGGGGTTCAGTTGGTCCAAGGACTGGTGGATTTAAATTTCAAGCCGAAAAGAAGCAGAAAGTTTTAGGTCAATTTTTGGCATGGCGGATCTTTTACTCTTGGTTTATGCCTATGCTCATTAAATATATTCCAAGTCGAATTACTTCTTTTGGCCCGTACTGATGTGACCTGGATGTATTTGACCCGTTTTCGGATAAACCATATTTTTTTAGTCTGTTATGTAATGTGGATCCCTTGACCCACAACCTTACGGAAAAGTTTCAAGCTGTCTTAAGAAGTTTTTATAGGTTCTCTTTTCAGGCGACCTTTATTCTAATATGTTGGAGTCCCCTTGGCCAAATGAATTATAGATAAAAATTTCCAGCGGACTGGAAAATAGAGTTCAATTTACACAATTTTGAGCCTCATTATCAGGGGCCCAAATCCTCGGCTTTAAAATTTGTTTATTAATTAGGGTCCTCTAGACTCTGAGACTTACCAATGTAGATCTCAAGCCGTTAGGGATTTTTTTTTTTTTTCTTTTTTTTTTTTTTTTTTTACCCGGGCCTGTTCATGGCATTTTCTAAAAGCTAGATTAAAGAGACCAAAAGAATTTTAGATTCAATTCTGTTTATAATATTATTTTCAGGGTACAAGCCTATCTGTCATTTAATGAACTCTGACATGTCAGAGTCTTCAGTACCAGGTAAGGAATTGATCGCATTGTCTTGGATATTGATCGTCCTTCACTAGCTTGCAGCCAATGCCTTAACCAGCGGGGGGGGGGTTTGACCCCCTCCCCCTGAAAACTTTGTTTGACTCGTTAAAACGTAACAAAAATGGATATAAACAAATTTTGTATGCGTTTTTGAGGTGTTTTTTTGTAACCTCCCCCCCCCCCCGAAAAAAAATCTTTGAGTAAAACCCCCTCCGAAAAAAATTCTTGGGTACGGCCTTGCTTGCAGCTACCGCTGCAACCATGATTGTACCTTCTTGATCGTGGTTTTTACGTGGCCTTTCAAGGCACTTGGCCGTTCAGCAATTATATAGTACAATAATAAACCCGACTCGAATGCATTGATCCCACAGTTCCGACGAAAGATACCTTTATGTGGATTAAATTTAAAAAAAAAAACAAGTTTTTTCAACTGAAAGTTAGGAGCAACATTAAAACTTAAAACGAACAGAAATTATTACGTATATGAGGGGGTTTGTCCTCTAGTCAATACTTCGCTCTTTACGCCAACGTTCGAATTTTCAAATGCCGTTTAATAAGGAATCACAAAGGCCGTTTAATAAGAATAGATAGCTATTTTGAAAGTACTAAAAAAAAACTTCAGCGTAAAGAGTGTATTGACTAGGGGGTGAACCCCCTCATAAACGTAATAATTTCTGTTTGTTTTAAGTTTTAATGTTGCTCCTTACTTTCAGTTGGGAATACTAGTTTTTTTGTTTAATTTCTGATCTATGACTATATAAGAGTTTAGAAACAAATTTGGGCTATGTATTTGCAAATTAGGGGGGGGCGGCAAAGCATACCATATATTAAATATGTAACCTTGCAGTTGAAAAAAACTTGTTTTTTTATTTAATTTCTTATGGTTTTTTAAATAATGCTGGGAAATCCGGCGCTCCCTTCATAGAAATGTCCCTTCCCCCTTTCCCAAGGAAATACCCTCCATGGAAAGATCCTCCCACGGAACTCCCTCCTTCGACCCCTTCCCCACCAGAAAAAATCCCTTCTGAAAACGTCTATATACTTCCCAATAACCAATACTAGGCTATATGTAAACAATGGGCAAAGTTCATAACTTGCAGCCCTTCCCCGGGGAACTGTGGGGGACAAAGTCATCCTCAAAAATACATATTTATTAGTTTTTCGTCTATGCTGAACAAAATGGCTATCTCAAAATTTTGATTGGGGGACTTCGGGAAAAAATGACCGTGGGAGGGGGCCAAGTTGTCCTCCAATTTTTCTGGTCATTTAAAAAGGGCACTAGAACTTTTAATTTCCGTTCGAATGAGCCCTCTCACAACATTATAGGACTATTGGATCGATACGATCACCCCTGAAAAAAAATCAATAAAAAAAAAAATAAACAGGCATCTGTGATCTTTCTTCTGGCAAAAAAATACAAAATTCCATATTTTTGCAGAAAGGAGCTTGAAACATCTACAGTAGGGTTTCCTGTTACGCTGAATCTGATGGTTTGATTGTCATTAAGATTCTATCACTTTTAGGGGTGTTTCCCCCTTTTTCGAAAATAAGGCAATTTTTTCAGGCTCGTAACTTTTGATGGGCAAGATTGAACTTGATTGAACTTATATATTTGAAATCAGCATAAAAATCTGATTCTTTTGATGTATCTACTGGTATCAAAATTCCGTTTTTTAGAGTTCCGGTTACTGTTGAGCCGGGTCGCTCCTTACTTACAGTTCATTACCACGAACTGTTTAATTTGCAATTTATTACTTAGAATGAGGAATCAGTCTCTAAGATCACTGCTATACATTTTTTACTTTCCATCGTTTCAGGAAGACTATTCAGGGACGAGAATAACTCTTAAAAAAGGGAAAAGATCCATATATTTATTTTTGTGGTAATGCTCTAGTGCTTCCCAATAAAGTTTACACGATGCTCCCAAAGCCATTCTATGAGCTCAAGAAGAGCCTAAATTTCTTTGCTCTTTTTCTGTTTCTTCTTCGAATGGATGATACTATCTTCGGTTGGATTCTACTCAATTTTAATGAGACCGCTATTATCTTAAGCACCAGATTAAACAATTAGAGCTTTTGAGCGGATTTTTTTTTTAATTTGGTAAATATTCGTATTATATGTCTAGGCTCCCTGACTATTAAACAAATAAAAAGGTCCAAACTAAACTGCAATTATTTGTCCGCCCTGTTGAATGTCTTATTGTAGTTTTCTACGTTTGTATCTCAGTAACTTAAAAACATTAAAACGAATTGAGAAATAGAAGCAAAGAAACCTCGCAAATTCTGGTAAGAAATGGTTATTTTTCATTTTTATTATCTATTATTTTTTCTGGCTCTAAAAAAGGACTAGAAGTGATGTTTCTGTTTCCCTGGGAGATTATAGCCTTCTTTTGCGCCAGAATTTTGATTGACGTCCGCATTCATAAAAAAGCAATCGGGATGAAAATCTGTTTATAGGAGAAGTAATAAATAATTTTAGGCTCTTTAATGATGGCTGTTTTCCAGGGCCTCTTTGTCAGATGTAAAGTCGATTTATATGCCGCCATGTCGTCTTGACTCCTTGTGAATTAGAAAATAATTGTATTCATTTATTTTGAAATTCCTATAATACTGAAATTTCTTAGTTTATCTGAGGGTTAATGTCAAAAGGAAGGAATAGACACGAGGAAAACTTAAGCTCTAGGGGGCCTACTAACTAACACAGTTGCCGCAGCTGCTCCCGCAATATAGTAAAGGTGAACCACGGCCTAAAGTAACTGGAGGGTTAAAATATGGGTACTTTAGTTGTAGCCTGGCAACACGCGATAAGCGGAATTTGATTAATGCTAATGAAATAAAACAAAGTATGATGAAAATATAATAATTTAGAAACAAATTTCGGCTATGTATTTGTACATTAGGGGGAGGGGGGGGATGGTAGAGCATAGCATATATTAAAATATATATATATATATATATATATATATATATATATATATATATATATATATATATATATATATATATATATATATATATATATATATATATATATATATATATATATATATATATATATATATATATATATATATATATATATATATATATATATATATATATATATATATATATATATATATATATATAATATATATATATATATAGGCTATAAATAAAAAAAAAAAAATGAAAAAAAAACATAGCATATATTAAATACGAAACCTAACCTAGGTACATTTCCCCCCCCCCCTAAACCCCCAAAAAAACAAAGTTTAAATACTGCAAACGCAATGACAAATCACGGTTTGTAATACAATTCTATATTGAAAGAAACCCGTTTGACTAGTTTCTTAAGCATCTTTCCAATATAATATCTCGCTTGTTGCCCGGCTACTACTAAAGTACCAAAATATGTTTCGGAAAAAAAATTGCCAGTTAAGTAACAATTACCATTTGAAGGAATCACCAGTTATGGTAAAAGGTAAAGGTAAAGAATATGGCATTTGTCTTTACTGTCCCTACTGGCAGTGCTGATCTCCGTTTCATGGCCCTTCATCCAGGAAGTTTAATGGGAGATTGGGGGCTAGCCATCCTACTAAAGTCCTACTAAGGCTATATTGCAAAACCAAATTTACAACAATTTTTAAAATGAGCCTGAATCTCCTTGAAAATGGCATCTGATCGAACTGAAAACTTCACCATTGGGTCAAAAACCCATTGAGGTTAATTACATTCCCCTAACTGGAACAACAAGGAAAATCTCTTTTTCGCATTGGAAGCACTGATGTGTCTTTTTTTTTTCTTAAATACACAAACGACGAAGTTTTTTTCAGGGAAGGGCGTAATGTATTGTACCTATCAACAACAAACAAATTTTCACATTTGGAAAAAAAAATTTTTGTAAAAACGAAGTATTTATGAATTGAAGAAATACAAATCCGGGAGGCTATAATGCAAGAACTTTCGCGCATATTTCCAAGCAAACGATAAAATTTTATCAAGAAAATTAATATCTGTTAAATGGGACAAAAACAAATCACTTGGAGCCGTTCTAGGGATTGATAACAGAATAGAAATGACGTATTAAGAGAATTGATGCCGAGGAGCCTCCTTTGGCATCCTTTATCTCGAGCCAGCTAATTTTGCGAATAAAACCGAAAAATAGCATGTTTCAAAAAAATAGTACAGTGTCCTGATTTTTAACTAAGTTTGTAAGACCTGAGAATATGAAGGTGAGATTTTTTTTTCTATTATGGCCCTTGAATATAATTTCTCTATACTTTGCTACGTTTAAAGCTCAGATCCTTGCCTGTAAACTGACAAATATTTAGTTGCTTCATGTCGTGTCCCACTATTTTTTTTTTCTGTTATTAGATATGTGCATAAATTTTCATCCATGTAAAGACGTGATTTTGCATACAAATAAGCTTACGCAAATATTGATATGGTTACGTTAGCGTAGTTATCTTGACCAAAAGATTGTGTTTGTTTTCGTTCAAGAAAACCTACAAGGAGATACAAGTGCTAAATCCTAGCTGAAAATCTATATAAAAGAAAATATATATAAAAGAAAACAGAAATATATATATATATATATATATATATATATATATATATATATATATATATATATATATATATATATATATATATATATATATATATATATATATATATATATATATATATATATATATATATATATATATATATATATATATATATATATATATATATATATATATATATATATATATATATATATATATATATATATATATATATAATATATATATATATATATATATAAAAAAAAAAAAAAAAAAAAAAAAAAAAAAAAAAAAAAAAAAAAAAAAAAAAAAAAAAAAAAAAAAAAAAAAAAAAAAAAAAAAAAAAAAAAAAAAAAAAAAAAAAAAAAAAAAAAAAAAAAAAAAAAAAAAAAAAAAAAAAAAAAAAAAAAAAAAAAAAAAAAAAAATATATATATATATTCCAACATAAAATGAACAGAAAACATTATAAATGAACAAATGAGACCCCGAGCGGGCGAAATTACGATGAATAATCAAGCCAAACTTAAAACAAACTGAAATTACCGTAAACTGGAGTATGGCTATTGTCCCCTAAGACCATTAAAGGCCAAAGCGTCATTTTTGCTTCTCTAAGTAATGAGTTTTATCTGTGAAAAGATCAACAAAAAAAGGAAGCGGACTTGATTGTTTCACATGCAATTATTTTTATTCCTGGAACTGGGTCTATTAACTTTATAAAAGAGAAGAAGTTTTACAGAAAAAGGCCTATGGGAGGTTTAGGGGGCATTAATGCTATTCCATTTCTGGTAACTTCTGTTTAGTTCAAGTTTAGCTTGATACTTGATTACAATTTCTGTTCGTTTTAAGATTGCATTATTATTTGATTTTATTTCTGTTCATCTTTGGTTTAATGTAGCTCTTTACTCAGTTTTTTTGCAAAACCTTTTTTCATGTATATTTTTTCATTTTCATTGGCATATTTTTTTATAAAAGGAATGAATGTATTGCTATATTTTGTTTTCTCCTTACGAATCAAGATTTTGGCTTTATATTCATATTTTTGACCAAAATTGTGCAACAAATTCTAGTAATAGTTTCAATAGAAACTTGGATAAATGGGTAGGGGGAAATTATTCAGATAAATGGATTGAAAATATAATATTTGAAAATATAAAATATAATATAATATTTTCCCTTCTATAGGGCTAAAGCGATCCCGAACCCCATCATATTGCAGCTTGAATATAGACGAGTATTGATCGACCATCATGGTTGCAGCAGTAGCTGCAACCTAGTAAAGAGCGAACAAAAGCCCATAGTAACCAAAAGTAAAAAATGCATTTTGAAAAAAACTGCCTTGTGAAAAAAATTGCCATTTGACACTGATACAGGAATGATAAATATTATTTCGGTTCATCTTCAAAGCAAAAGTTTATTGCGAAAAGAAATTTATGGTGATTTCGAAAAAAAACCTGAAACCCATCGAAAATGGCGTCAGATCAAAATGAAAAGTTTACCATTGGAATCAGTATAGTCGAAAATCTAGCAAAGGGAAATTAGAGTCCCCACCTTGAACACCAACGAAAATAACTTTTTTGCATGGGTAACACTGATCTGTCTCCCGATGTTTTTTTCCTTTTTTTTCTTTTTCCCGGGCTAGCTGTTTACAAGAACATCATAGAGAGATACTTAATGGCTCATTCAAAAGTAATTTCTCATATCTACGTGCTGTTTATAAATTCCAATATCTGCAAGTGCTACATGGCACTGAAATGACAAGTTTTGGGCTGTTTCTAAAGGGGTGGGACTAGCGGGCTACCGAAACATCGTAGACAGATGTTTATTAGCTCACATAAAACCTATTTCTTATATCTACGTTTTCCCTATAAATTCCACCATATGCAAATGCCAAATGGCACTAAAAATGGCACTATTGGTGCCATGTTCAAGTGGAAAAGCTGGGGCTATCGGGCTACCAGAAGTTTTTAGAGAGATGTGCAATGGCTCATTTTAAATATTGGTCATATCCACGTGCTTTTTGTCAGTTCTAGCATCCATAAGTGCCCTATAGCACTAAAACCGGCACTTTGGGTGCCACTTCTTAAGTGGAAAGGCTTGGAAGTATAAAACGGTACCATTGTAATAATTATAATCCAAAACACTTAACTGGAGATTTTGAGAAACCCCTCCCGCATACTTCCCCTCCTGGCCCCCATAGTTAGTCTCATTAGTCCATTGAGAGAATTCACTATTAACTCTTTAACACGGTCAGCCGATGTTGAGGGTCGCAAAATGATTTTTAAGATATCGGATGTTTTTAAGAAGAAGAATAACAAATAACTGGATCTCAAAAATCAAGATGACTATTCCTTGACGTACCCCCTCCCCTCCTCCTGTTCGCAAAAGTTCAGCTTCGCCAAATATAGTTCAATACTCTCACTGTTTATAATAGAAACTTTAATTAATTCAAAGTTTTATAAGCGCCAATCACAAATGTATTTGCTGAAAAAGGTCCAATATCTATGCTTGGTGATGACATAACCCTTCATAGTCCCTGGTAAAAGGGCTTAAGGTTACGCAATTATGGTCCTACAAGAACAAATGGTTTGAATTCGATCATCAGCCGCCGAAGTTCAGTTACTAACACGTTAGACTTTGAATCAGAATGATAAGTGTTTACTTCCTTAATCGGGCATTTTTTTTTCAAATTTTTTTTTTCCTTAATCGGGCATTTTTTTTTTATATATTACGCACCGGACCCCAACCCCTTGCCACTTAGGGGTGGAGAAGTGCAGGCACATGGTTCTGGAACCACTCAAAGTTATCAAACAGTTCGTGGTTACGAACTGTAAGTAACGAGCGACCTGAGAAAACTTGCCTCATTTTCGAAAAAAAAGGAGAAACACCCCCTAAAAGTCATAAAACCTTAATAAAAATCACATCATCAGATTCAGCGTATCAGAGAAACCCAACTGTAGAGGTTTCAAGCTCTTATCTGCAAAAATGTGGAATTGTGTATTTTTTGCCAGAAGAAAGATAATGGATGCGTGTTTTTTTTTTCCAGGGCTGATTGTAGCTACCCAGTGGTCCTAGAATATCGCGGGAGGGCTCATTCAAACGGAAATTAAAGTTCTAGTACCCTTTTTAAGTGACCAAAAAAATGGAGGGCAACTAGGCCCCCTCTCACACTCATTTTTTCCCAAAAGTCACCCAATCAAAATTTCAAGATAGCCATTTTGTTCAGTATGGTCGAAAAACATAAAAACTATGTCTATGAGGGTGAATTAATCCCCGCAGTCTCGAGGGAAGGGCTGCAAGTTATGAACTTTGCCCAATGTTTACATATGGTATTGGTTATTGGGAAGTATACAGACGTTTTCAGGGGGATTTTTTTCTGGTAGTGGGGGGTCGGGGGTTGCGTGGGAGTATCTTTCCATAGAGGAAGTTTTCATGGGGGAAGGAATATTGCTATGAAGAGGGCGCCGGGTTTCCCAGCTTTATTTAAAAAAACGATCAAAAATTAAATAAAAAAACAAGTTTTAAACTGAAAACTTTTCAACTGAAAAGCTGTCAACGTCAAAACTTAAAACGAACAGAAACTATTACATATAGGATTGGTTTCGCCCCCTAGTCAATACCTCGCTCTTTACGCTGAATTTTTTTTTAGTACTTTCATAAGAGCTATTTATTCTAATCAACGGCCTTTGTGATTAAGGGGTCATCCTTAAAGAATTGGAAAAAAAAATCGAATTTTAGCAAGGTAAGAGCGAGGTAATGACTAAGGGGGTGAACCCCCCTAATATACGTACTAAAATATATGAAAATAGAAGTTCGTTACGTAAGTTAATTCGTAAGTTCACGTATATTTTGCCTATTACTAATTAAAACCTTCGTAAATAAAATTAAACAACTTTCGAGAAAGCCATTTAGCCAAAAAAAGTAAAATGTATATGTAAATTTCGTTTTAATTACTAGTGTCCGGTGAGCCAAAATCAAAACCTGCAAAACCTACCTAGGTTACCTTAGGTTACGTATTTAATATATGCTATGCTTTACCCCCCATCCCCCTGGTGTGCAAATATGTAGCCCAAATTTGTTTCTAAACTATTATATTTTCATCCTATTTTGTTTTATTTCATTAGAATTAACCCAACTTTACTTGTCGCATGTGTTACAGATAATCGAACAGTACCTGTATTTCTTACAATTTAAGATTGTTTATTGCTGGTTCACACTATATAAGATTGTTGGTTCACAGTATTGGTATTATAGCTTGTTAAACCAATAGGTTACCTGACAAATCAATCTAATATTTCTGTATGCTGTTCAGCAACTTTGCGGTTATTAAAAAAGTATTTATTTGTATGCTTATGCTTTTATGATAATTTTAATTGTATACTGCAAGTTACTGATATCACAGCTGGTGTAAGACTATGAAAAGCTTTATAGATTGGTTTGTTGTTGTCAGGCTACATACTCATTTTAACTAATAAATCAACATTCTTGTTTTTTATACTTGGTTGTCAGTAAAGCGCTAGTTTTCTATAACCCTACAAATATAGGGAATATAATTAGTTTTTTTGTACTATTTTTGTTTATATATGTTGATAGACTATGAAGCAATAATTTTTGTTCGTTTTAAGTTTCAACTTCGCTCTTTACTTTCCTTAAAAAAAAACTTTGTTTTTTTAAGTGTAATTTCATGACAGAAATATTAGTGCGCTATATTTCATTTGAACTGCTTGTGTAAATGAATGCATTTCGAGTTGATTTATTATTAAATAAAAAACGAGTTATTTTTAACTGAAAGTAAGGAGTGACCTTAAAACTTAAAACGAACAGAAATTATTCCATATATGAAAGTGACAGTCCCCTCCTCAACACCCCGCTCTTTACGGTAAAGTCTGACTCTTTGGCAAAACTCTACTTCTTGTAGTAATAAAAATTTTAGTGCAAAGAGTGGGGCGTTGAGAAGGGAACAGCCCCTTTCATATACGGAATAATTTCTGTTTGTTTTAAGTTTTGATGTAGCTCCTTACTTTCAGCTAAAACAAACTCGTTTTTTTATTTAACTTCTGAACACTTTTCATCTAATGCAGGTTCAAATCTGGTTCCCCGTACATAAGAAATTACAACAAAATTTGCACATTAATTATTCC
Source organism: Artemia sp. Qi Xiang Cuo (assembly GCF_049724085.1). NCBI lineage: Eukaryota > Metazoa > Arthropoda > Branchiopoda > Anostraca > Artemiidae > Artemia > Artemia sp. Qi Xiang Cuo. The sequence continues at coordinate 44,717,788 of NC_142795.1, forward strand.
TTATATGAAGAGGTTCCCCCTCCTCAATACCTTGCTCTTTACGCTAAAATTTTTAGCCCTTTTAAAAAAGCTTCCTATTCTAGTTAAATGGCCCCTGTTTTTCAGTAGCCATTCTTAAAAAATTAGGACAAACAGTCAAACTTTAGCGTAAAGAGCAAGGTACTGAGGAGGGGAAACCCTTCAAATACGGAATAATTTCTGTACGTTTTGAGTTTTATTGTTGCTCCTTACTTTCAGTTAAAGAAAACTTTTTTTTATTCAGTTTCTGTTCGTTTTTCAAGTAATGCATTAAATGTGGCTCAGCCTCCATGAAATATACCCCCCTCCCCCTCGTGGGAAACTTCTCCGTGAAAATCTCATTAAACGTAAAGTACGCTCCCCCCCCCGTCAATTTCCTTCCAGACAGTTCCATCTTCACTGAAAATCCCCCCCTCCCCGTAAAATTTCTTACGGGCGATTCAGTCTGAAAAATTATCCTTAGAATACTTTCATTTGAAAAAGACCTGACTCTCTAATCGGTTCGATCACTCCGGAAATGCCTCCCTCAGTAGAATTTTTTTTCCGGAACTCAAAACACGCGGAAAATAGCCCCTGAATAATTCCCCCGGAATATACCCACATGCAAAATTGAGTCGTCAAAGATAATGTAAGACAATTAACAAGAATTTCATATAGGAATTCTGTCAAATCCCCCAAGTGTAAAAACTTCCCTGAAAAATCCACTCCCGCTGGGAATTTTCCTCCCCAAGGAAGACTCTCCCAATGGAAATCCTCTCCAAGCAAAAAATTCCCCCCTCCTGAAAAATGTCTGTATACTTCCCAATAACAAATACTATACGTAAACAATGGACAAACTCATAAGCTTACACATCTCTCCTCACGAACTGTGGGGGGTCATATTGTACCTAAGAAGATAAATTTTGGGTTTTTCAATTAAACGCAAAAGAACTGTTATGTTAATATGTTGATCAGATAACTTTGGGAAATAAATAGGCGTTGGAGGGGGATCAGTTGCCCTCCAATCCTTTTGGTCACTTAAAAGGTTTTTGAATTTCCTTTCGAATACGCCCTCTCCCGATCTTCTAGGGCCATTATTTCAATACGATCACCCCTGGGGAAAAAAACAACAAATAAACATGCATCCGCGATCTGTCTTTTGGGCAAAAATAGCAAATTTCCTCATTTTTGTACATAGGAACTTGAAACTTCTACAGCAGGGTTCTCCGGTATGCTGAATCTGATGGCGTGATTTTCGATTCCTTGAATTTTGGTGGGTTTCCTCCTCTCCCCCTTATTCCAAAAATCGGGCAAATTTTCTCAGGCTTTTCCCATCAACTTTTGATGAGAAAAATTCCGATTTTTAGAGTTTCGGTTACTATTGAGCCGAGTCGCTATTTTAATCAGTTCGTTACCACGAACTGTTTAATTAAAAGTGGCTCTGATTTTTTGTTTCAAAATAAAAATAGGACGTCATGAATCATTGCAACCGATTTTGTCTTCAAATGAAGTTCTCTTGGTTTGAAGCTTTAATTGAGGTCTTTCAGTGACCTAAAATTTTAAGCAGATCGACATAAAATAAAAAGAAGATTCGGCTCTAAGAATTAATTTAACCACATTTTTTCAAACATTTAATGTCCTTAGTAAGCTTTCCTTGCTCCCAAGTCAAAATTTAAGGTCTACTTTATCTCCCAGACCAATATTCCCTCAGAGTTCCAGCTGGGTCCCTTAAGCTGTTAGTTTATACCCTTAGCCGCACCTGCTATACTGCAGACACGCCCTTGTGACAAACTGATTGCACATAGTGTCTTTTGATTTGAAGAAAATACCTCTCGACATTCTCTAAAAGTTTCAAACTTGATGCCCGTAATCGTTTCTAAAATATTGCAGATACGCAGTTTTGACAACTTAGATGTACACAGTGTTTTTCGGTTTAGTTGGACATGGAAGTTTTAAGTTAAACCCTTAACCGTTCCTGAAATATTTTAGATATGTCCTTTTGACAAAATCGATTCACATAATAAGCCTATCTTTTGATTTAGTTTAAACCACCACCCCCCTAATCATTCCCTGACGGTTTCAACTTAGTACCCTTAGCTCTTCCTGACATATTGTAGATATGCACTTTTGACAACATGGATGCACACAGTATTTTTGGAAATAGTTCAACAGTCCCTGAAAATCTCTACTAAATGTCTTTAGCCGTTCCTGAAACATTGTAAATGCCCCCCTTTTGATAACCTTGATAATTAATGGTGTTTTGATTTAGTTTAATATCCCCCTCGTTTTTGTCTGGAAGTTTCAACTTATCATCCTTAGGCGTAACCATTCCTGAGATATTGCTGACGCGCCGTTTTGACAACCTTTATTTCGATTAGTGTAAAGCTCCCACTAACATTCAGTAACACCCCATAGTTCAATGCTCTCCACAACATTCCGTGAAATGTTATGTTTAATGGCCTCAAGCCCTCCTGGGATATATTGCATAAGCCTTTTTTACAACCAAGATCCCCTTAAACATTTCCTGGGAGTTTCAACTTAGTACCATAGTCGTTCCTAAAATATTGCAATCATGTCCTTTTGACAACCTGGATACAGGTAGTGTCTTTTGATTTAGATCAAAATCCTCAGCAGTATTCCTTGAAGGTTTCATCTTGCTACCTGGGCTGTTTCTGAAATACTGCAGATAAACTTTTTTGACAACCAATATTTGATTCAACTTGTAATTTGTGTGCTGGAATTAATTTTGGGTATACAAACTAAAAACAAAACAGGAAACTTCAGAAGAAATCTTAAAATCCTATTAATGTAAAAATCTTAAGATTCAAAAGCGAGGGGTGGTCCCAACAGCTTTCAAGTATGTTTTCGTGGTATGGGGTCATAAGATTAAGATTAAGAATATAATAATGAAAAAGTTAAAAAATATATAGATGATAGTTTTTATAACATACATAAGTACCCAGATCTTTCATTGGAAACTTTAGCTTTTTGTTAAACTTGATTAATATCTCGAGTTTTCTGGACGGTTTTAAGAGACGGTAACTCCCTCCTATATGTGTTGATTTCTGTTTTTTTTTTTCAGTTTAACTTGATTATTCGTTTTGGTTTCTGTTGGTTTTAGGTTGAATTTTTTTCATTACGATTTTAGATTAATCATTAAAGGATGAATCCAATATTGACTTGAGTAATTGCTTTTATGTCAGAATTCTTTCCATTTACACAGTTTTTTACATATCCAAGGGCTTTTTCAACAATCGCTAGTTCACTCGGACGTTCATGCTTGATACCTTCAAATTTGTAATGGTAAATAACAGTAATACCGCCGTTTACCCTTTCTATTATTTTTCACTTTAGTGATTGAAGGTCTGCCATAACCTGTAAAATTGAGTTTATCAGAGATTATACCTTAATTGAGCCAACTTGCATGTGACATGTCTCACGATTAAGTATTATTCTTTTTAATGTGCTTGGCACAGTATCAAATAGACGATGAAGCGAAGCTGCCGCTTGCTATTTTCTGATTAAGAATCAATTATAAGATCTTGTTACAGAGATTCTGTTATTCCTTTTAAAGAGAAGAATCCTTTAATTTTTATTTTAGATTTTAAATTACCAGCTAACGGGGATAACTTGACCTTAATACCGTAAAAAAAAAAAAAAACGTGATTTTGTGACTAATACATTTCTATCGTCTTGGGATCTAAGCGAAGACCGTCTGAAAGCAACTTGGTTTACTGCGGGAACAAACATACAGTATTGCTGCCTGAAGAGCTGCAAGCTTGGCACTTTCCGTTTATGGCTAAAACAATGAGGTAGACCGAATTCTAGGGGTGTATTTGGTTTCAGGAGAAGGTAGCCTTTATTTTGCCTCTAAAATAATAAAATTATGCCCAAATTCTCGAAAAAGTACTTTTATGGCATCTAATCTTCCTCGTAGGAATATTTCTTTCGTTAAGGAATTGAAGAACTAATTTGTAGATAAAAACAATGTACATCTTGATAAACAAGCTTAATTTTTCGTATGTAAAACTACCCTCAGGTGCTGTTGTGCTAGAACTCCTAAGCCTCGTTTTCAGGCTCAGCGGGTTCGAACGCGGGTTGTTCTCGTCTAGTTTCAAGTTTCTAGTTTTTCGTCTAGTTTCAGCGGGTTCGTAGTTTCAACCCCGTGTTTTCCTCGAGAACCCGCTTTGTGAAAACGCTTGATGCACTAGACGAGAACAACCCGTGTTTGAATCCGCTGAGCCGTGAACAATCCGTCTTCGAACTCGGGTTGTTCTCGTCTAGTGCATCAAGCATTTTGGTGAGGGGGGTCGGAGGAGGGGTTTACGGGAGAGGATCTTTTCATGGAGGATATTTGCTTGGGGGAAGGGACATTTTTATGAAGGGGGCGTCGGATTTCCCAGTATTATTTAAAAAATGATCGGAAATTAAATTAAAAAAACAGTTTTTTTCAACTGAAAGTAAGGAGCAACATCAAAACTTAAAACGAACAGAAATGATTACGTATATGAGGGGGTTCACCCCCAAGTCAATACCTCACTCTTTACACTAAATTTTTTTTAGTACTTTCAAAAAAGTTATCTTTTCTACTTAACCGGCCTTTGTGATTCAGGGGTTTGTGATTCGAACAAAATTCGAACTTTAGCGTAAAGAGCGAGGAATTGACTAGGGGGCGAACTCCCTTATATACGTAATAGAAACATACGAATATAGAAGTTCGTTACGTAAATCCATTCGTAAGTTACGACAGGACAAAATTTCGAGAAATCTATTTAGTCAAAAAAAAGTAAAATCAATATGCAAATTTTGTTTTAATTATTTACGTACGGTGAGCCAAAATAAAAGCTGTATTAATTCAAAAGCGTTCAGAAATTAAATAAAAAAACAAGTTTTTTTTCAACTGAAAGCAAGGAGCGACATTAAAATTTAAAACGAACAGAAAATATTCCTTATATGAAAGGGGCTGTCCCCTCCTCAATGCCTCGCTCTTTACGCTAAAGTTTTTTTTTATTGTTTTAAAAAATAGAATTTGTGAGAAAGAGTCAAACTTTAGTGTAAAGAGCGAGGCGTTGAGGAGGGGACAGCCGCTTTCATATACGAAATAATTTCTGTTCGTCTTAAGTTTTAATGTCGCTCCTTACTTTCAGTTAAAAAAAAACTTGTTTTTTTTATTCGCTATAAATCGCTCGGGCATTTGGCCCTCGCAAATAATACTGCTCCATAATTGTTATGTTTAAGTGTTTATGTTTTTAGCTTGATTAGTTTATCGTATATCTGAGTCCAAAAGAAAACTAAAGTTTTAAACAAAAGAAAGTCTTTACGCTAAAGTTTTTATTGTTTAAAAAAATAGAGTTGTGAAAAAGTCAAACTTTAGCGTAAAAAGCGAGGCGTTGAGGAGAGGACAGCCCCTTTCATATACGGAATAATTTCTGTTCGTTTTAAGTTTTAACGTCACTCCTTACTTTCAGTTAATAAAACTTGTTTTTTTATTTAATTTTGGAACGTTATGTGAATTAATGCAGGTTTTGATTTTGGCTCACCGTACATGAATAGTCAAAACAAAATTTGCAGATTAATTTTACTTTTATTTGGTTAAATGGCTTTCTCGAAACTTGTTTAGTTTTATTTACGAACATTTTTATTAGTAATAAATATACGTAACTTACGAATTAACTTACGTAACGAACTTCTATATTCATAGATTTTTAATAAGTATATTAGGGGGTTCGCCCCCTAGTCAGTACCTTGCTCTTTAAGCTAAAGTTCGAATTTTGTTCCAATTCTTTTCACAAAGGCCGTTAATTAGAATAAATAGCTCTAATGAAAGTACTAAAAAATCTTTGGCTTAAAGATCGAGGTATTGACTAGGGGGTGAACCCAATAATATACGCAATATTTTCTGTTCGTTTCAAGTTTTGATGTTGCTCCTTACTTTCAGTTGAAAAACTTGTTTTTTTATTTAATTTCTGATCTTTTTTTTTAATAATGCTGGGAAATCCGGCGCCCCCTTAGTAGCAATGTCCCCTCTCCCATAAAAACTTCCTTCATGGAAAGATCCTCCCATATAAACCCCGACCCCCCCCCCACCTACCAGAAAAAATCCCCCCTGAAAACGTCTGTATACTTCCCAATAAACAATACTATATATTAACATTGTGTGAAGTTCATAACTTTCAGCCCTCCCCCCTGGAACTTCGGGGGATTAAGTCATCCTAAAAGACATAGTTATCATATTTTCGACCATGCTGAACAAAATGGCTATCTCAAAATTTTGATCAGGTGACTTTGGGGAAAAAATGAGCGTGGGAGGGGGCCTAGTTGCCCTCCATTTTTTTGGTCTCTTAAAAATGGCACTAAAACTTTAATTTATGTTCCAATGAGCCCTCCCACGATGTTCTAGGACTATTGGGTCGATACGATCACCCCTGGGGAAAAAAACAAATAAACACGCATCCGTGATCTTTCTTTTGGCAAAAAATGCAAAATTCCACAATTTTGTAGATAGGTGCTTGAAACCTCTACAGTAGGGCTCTCTGATACGCTGAATCTGATGGTGTGATTTTCATTAAGGTTCTATAACTTTTAGGGGTCTTTCCCCCTTTTTTCTAAAATCAGCCAAATTTTCTCAGGCGCGTAACTTTTGATGGGTTGGACTTGATGAAATTTATATATTTGAAATCAGCATTGAAATCTGATTCTTTTGATGTATCTGTTGGTATCACAATCCCGTTTTCTAGAGTTTCGGTTACCATTGAGCCGGGTCGCTCCTTACTTACAGTTCGTTACCACGAACTGTTTGATAATGTATTATATCAATTTTAGTTTGATCCGCATGACAAGACTATCGAACCAGGTCAAAAGGAAGAGACAAAATAGCCTACCATATAGTATTATTCATTTCTAATCACGCCACGTTTATTTAAACTATCAGAACCAAAGGGATGTTAATCTTGACTATTGAACAAGAGACTTCATGGACGGTGGGGGGGGGAGGGACTGCTTTCCTGTAATCTTTTTGACGATTTGGGGATATCACGACGCAAAGTACCGTAGTGTTACTATCTCATTATTTCAATTTTGTGAAAAGAAAATGAAAAGAATAAAATCATTGCGATAAGATGAATCAAAGAACATGAAAGTACCGACATGACAACCACTGAGATCTCAGACTGCCGAAACCTTATTCTCAGTCTGTAAAAGCAGCAATTTTACCGACTCATTTCTAGATTAGTGAAAAACGATGAATTTGATCGATATTAAATAAAAAAAACGAGTTTTTTAAACTGAAAGTAAGGAGCGACATTAAAACTTAAAACGAACAGAAATTATTCCGTATATGAAAGGGGCTGTACTCTCCTCAACGCCTCGCTCTTTACGCTAAAGTTTTTCATTGTTTAAAAAAAATAGAGTCGTGAGAAAGTCAAACTTTAGCGTAAAGAGCGAGGCGTTGAGGAGGGGACAGCCTCTTTTATATACGGAATAATTTCTGTTTGTTTTAAGTTTTAATGTCGCTCCTTACTTTCAGTTTAAAAAACTTGTTTTTTTTATATTTAATTTCTGATAGTTTTTTAAACAAAAAAAACTTTAGCGTAAAGAGCGAGGCGCTGAGGAGGGGACAGCCCATTTTATATACGGAATAATTTCTGTTCGTTTTAAGTTTAACGTCGTTCCTTACTTTCAATTAAAAAAAACTTGCTTTTTTTATTTCATTTGTGAACGTTTTTGAATTAATGCAGGTTTTGATTTTGGCTCACCGTGCATGAATAATTAAAACGAAATTTGTATATTAATTTTACTTTTATTTGGTTAAATGGCTTTTTCGAAACTTGCTGAAATTTATTTACGAACGTTTTTATTAGTAATAAATATACGTAACTTACGAATTAACTTACGTAACGAACTTCTATATTCATATATTTTTAATACGTATATTAGGGGGTTTGCCCCCTAGTCAATACCTTGCTCTTTAAGCTAAATTTCGAATTTTGTTCCAATTCTTTAAAAATGACCCCTTAATCACAAAGGCCGTTAATTAGAATAAATAGCTCTTATGAAAGTACTAAAAAATCTTTGCCTTAAAGAGCGAGGCATTGAGTAGAAGGTGAACCCAATCATATAGCTAATATTTTTTGGTTCGTTTTAAGTTTTGATGTTGCTCCTTACTATCAGTTGAAAAACTTGTTTTTTTATATTTAATTTTTTTTTAAATAATGATGGGAAATCCGGCGCCCCCTTCATAGCAATGTCCCTTCCCCCATGAAAACTTCCTTCCATATAACCTCCCATATAACCCCCGACCCACCCCCACCCCCCACTACCAGAAAAATTTCCCCTGAAAACGTCTGTATTCTTCCCAATAACCAATACTATATGTTAACATGTGGTAAAGTTCATAACTTTCAACCCTCCCCCTGGGGGCTTCGAGGGATTAAGTCATCCTAAAATACATAGTTATAATATTTTCGAACATGCTGAACAAAATGGCTATCTCAAAATTTTGATCGGGTGACTTTGGGAAAAAAATGAGCGTGTGAGGGGGCCTAGTTGCCCTCCATTTTTTTGGTCACTTAAAAAGGGCACTAGAAGGTTTAATTTGCGTTCCAATGAGCCCTCACACAATATTCTAGGACCACTGGGTCGATACGATTACCCCTGGGAAAAAAAAAAAAAAAACACGCATCCGTGATCTTTCTTCTGGAAAAAAATGCAAAATTCCACATTTGTGCACATAGGTGCTTGAAACCTGTAGAGCAGGATTCTCTGGTATGCTGAATATGATGGTGTGACTTTCATTAAGGTTATATAACTTTTAGGGGGTCTTTCTGTCTTTTTTTCGAAAATCAGCCAAATTTTCTCAGCCGCGTAACTCTTGATGGGTAAGATTAAACTTGATGAAACTTATGTATTCGAAATCACAATTAAAATCTGATTCTTTTGACGTATCTATTGGTATAAAAATTTCGTTTTTTAGAGTTTCGGTTACCATTGAGCCGGGTCGCTCCTTACTTACAGTTCGTTACCACGAACTGTTTGAAAAAAATGGAATTAGTGAAAATCAATGATAATACTGACAGAGAAAGTTACAGAAAGTTAGTCTGTCCCCAAATCTAATAAAATTTACTACCCCCAATAATTTTGCCTCGCGACTCCCTGCATAGAGCTAGTATGTTACCGACTTAATATACGATTTTCATACCTTTCTTTGTCCCCTAGTTTGATGATAATGCTCAGACTAACGTCATCCGACATAACGTTATCATCTTCGTCAACAAGGACGTGTTCTGTTGGTTTCTATGTAGAATGCCTCCTGTTTCATAAGGATAACCGCCTTAAACTTTTTCTAAAACGTAGGTAATCGAAAACTACACTTTCTCCATCGCTTTCAAGAAGAAAGCAGTCAAATTTTGGATTTAGAATTTGTTCTTATTTAGTGATTTTTTCTCAACATGTCAGGGATTCTTTCTTGGACCTTGTAGCAACCCTGTAAGTGTGTGTTTTGGGGTTTTTCATATTAAATTTGTGTTAACAACCTGCATTTTGTGTGTAAAATAAATATCATATAAATAACGTTATTCTAGATAAAGAAATAGTCCAATTACTTCCATAACCACAAAAACAATTACTGTTTCTGTCTCTTATAACCAAAATAATGAATTTGTTTCCTCGCAATACTCAAGGTTTCTATTTTCCTTTCAGGTCGATCTACTTACAATTTCTGCCCCAATGGAGAACGAATACCTATATTTCCTTCGCTGGAAATACTAAGTTTGTCGTATGATTTAACGAGAGCCAATCCACTTCTTGGGTCGCAAGACCCTGGCTTTGGTCGTCCAATTTTTGACACTCGTCGAACTGTTGATTTTATGCCATCAAAAGACTGCCAATTTGTTGTTCCACCTGGTTTTATTATTGAAAACGCTATTAGTAAATGTGGTCCTGATGTTTCTTCATTTACTGTGACCTCGATTGAACAATACGAAAACTTTTTGTCCAACAGCGTACATGTGACGAGAGAAAACGAGATATTTTCAGCGAAATTTAAAACAAGTGAAGATTACGGAGAGGTTCAAGGGGATATAACGCAAGGGCGCCTGCTAGCATTTACTGAGCAAAGGTGCATAACTTACACAACACAAACGGAGTTCCCTCCGATGAATGAACTCTTTCTAAACAAGCTTAGAATGTTGGAGCGTGGTGATGATGAAGATTTAATTGAGTTTTTTGAATATTACGGAACACATTATATATCTTCAGCTGTACTTGGAACAAAACAAAGCTATAAATTTACGTTGAAAAATGAGACAGGGGAGTATCTAATGTCGAAAATTGAAGCCAGTTTAAGTGAACAGGCAACAACTGCCGGTCTGTATCATCTAGCCCGCGCAAATTTATCAGTCTATCTCTCAACCCCAAGTGAAGAAATGGCTGAAGAATTTTTACAAGCCGTAAATTCCGTAGCGTACCCCCATAGTATCCTAAATGGTCCTAAATGGATTGAACAGGCTTTTACAAAACCCGGCCTAGTTGAAATGCAAGTTACACCAATTGAAGATTTAGTACCGAAAATACCTGGCCTTAATACAGCTGCTATATTGAAAAAATTAAAACGCGGGTATGCTTTATTATGCAGTCGACTAACAAGTGAGGGGTTTACTGCTACGTGCGGTGTTATACAAGAAGACGAAGATGATTTAGTTCATGATCCTCCTTTTAATGACAGCTATGGAATAACACTACCTAGTATTGCTCTCGGCCAGGATTCATTATCAGTTAAAGCTTCCTGGGCTCGTTGTTTGGCTCTTTGTCGTGCCGATAGACATTGTTATGCAGCAACTTCGTGCCGTTATTCGACAAGAAGAAAAGTGTGCGACACTGACTCTTGCTGGTTACATAGAAAGAGTGTATTTTACCCTTCATATAACGTTGCTTCCGCCTTGGCCACGTACGTACCGAATAGGCAAGACATTGGACCTTTAGTTCTCAATGGTCTAGAATTAACTGGTAAGCCCCTTGAAGAGCCTAGAAATGTCCCCACAGAAGAAAACTGTCTCAAATACTGCTTAGAAACTAAGAACTGTGCTGTCGTCAGTGTCATCCAGCTAACTCAAAAACCTTTATTTATGTGTCGTATGTTCAACAGTGGTTCGGTTTTTGGACAGAAAATACTGCCAGAGGCAAAAACAGTGTTCCTTAATAGCGTTTTAAGTTCATGCATTCTTTCGAGTGCCGAGTGTACCGACAACGCAGAATGTAAATCTAACATGTGCCAGTGTAAGAAAGGCTTTAAAAGGATTGGATTAGAATGTGTTTCGGTGTTGGAACCTAAAAAAAATTCCCTGTCACATGGCAATGAAATTCTTAAACATTTTAAAAAAGAGCGTGCGAAGGCAACAACTACCACAACTGAAATACCGCATTCTGCGGAAGACTATAGTGATGAGAATTATGATAAAATTTCCCTGAAAAAGAAGCATCTTGACACTCCCTCTAAAGTGACCACTGAAGAACCAGTCACAGAGCCAGAAAACGAAGAATTTGGTGCTCCGGCCTATCCTTGGCAATTCGGTCCAAGGCTTAGCTCGAAACTTGCTGGGAGGTTTTCCAATAAGTTGAAGAAAAAGATTTGAAAGATACTCAATCAGATACTGAACCAATCCCCAGTGATCACAAGCTATGGTTGGTCAGGTCCAACTTTATAGAATTCTTAATCTCTTGTTCACAGAAAGTATTTCCAAATACTTACATTGATTGTTATATTTGCGATGAAGCAAATAATCAATGTTTTTCTAGTAACTTGTGGTTGGTGTAAAAACTGCTGTTTAATTTCCAAATATTGGATTTATAGTTCTGACTTCTGCAAAGTTAATTGTTACCTATCAGACCGTTCGTTACTTTATTTCCACAGATGGCAATGCAATTGATTTATACTATCTATTTTTCACAATCCTCGTTTACGTGTTTTCTGTGTATAATTTGGATAGTGTTTTTTACCGCTCGCCAGACGACTTCAAGTTATCAATCGTTAAGGACAAGCCGAAAGGAATATATTGTTCAGTAATTAATTTACCTTTGCTTTATTGAATGTCTTAGTTGTCTGAAATACTAATTTAAAATAATTTAGTGTTCTTTAAACACTACCGATTTTGGACATGGCACCATTTTAAAGTCGAGGTTTAAATTTCGATCCGATACATGTCCAGTCTTATAATCTGGTTGAATTTTATTCTGTTTTTGGAACGCTTTTAGTGTGTATTTTGTGCACTTAATTGGTTTGACCAGATGCAATTTAACGATATTAGCCATAAAGGGAAACATACCATTTTCATAAGGAAGAAAACCGAATGTAGCTTATTATATCCAAGTGTTTATATCAGCTATAGAACGAAATCTGCTCAGTTTCAGTATATGCATCAGCAATATCACTTCCAATTAGTCCGCGGAAAATTGTTAAATTGCTAAGAAAAATGTTATTTAAAAAAGTTAAACTATCTAACAAATAGTTTTCTATGGACATAATTTTAGAAAACGAGCATGATGTAATCATTCTGCAGGCCAGTATCCAAGAGAAGGGGGTGGGGTCCTCATAAGTTCCTTTTAAGATTCTACGATATTTACAAAGTGGTCAATTGTTTACAGTTAATTATCATTTAACTGTTACTTTTAGGAATACCATGACCCCCCCTCCCTCGTCTTTCTCTCTCATTTGGAATATAGGCAGTCAAGGGGAAAAAAATACCATATATATTCATGCCCATAGACCTTCCCTTGGGCATCGTACAGGAAAACAGAGACCATGTCTCAACTTTTGTTTTACTCATAGATGGGCATAGAATACAAATATTTTGTTTTAAGAAACAATTTTCGAAATCCACTTGATAGAGTATAAAGGCGTATTTTGCACTGCTAATACGTGCTGGCGAGATTAAGCGAGACGTATATACTGTAAATTCATTAGCCTTTGCTTTTATTGAATGTCTTGATTGTCTTAGGTACCAAATTAAAACAATTTAGTGCTCTTAAAACTGAACCGAGTTTGGAAGTGCAACCGTTTTAGAGCTAAACGTTGACTTTCACTCCCATATATTGTGCTATAATCTGATTTGATTTTTATCGTGACGTACGACATCTTTTAACGTCTAGCTTGCGCATTTTATTGTTTTTTCCTGAACAGTAACTGAATGTCACAAACAGTATTAGTCAGTTAGGCCTACTGTCGTTTAAAAGTCAGAAAATTGCATTGACTTTGTAAAAGCTGTGTCTTCATTATGGCTTTTTCAGGCGAAGTCGCCTGTACTGTTTTACTTTTCTGGTAGCTCCCACCTTTTTAAGGCTCAAAAGGCAAATCAAGTGCAATCAGATTGACATTTTTTTCAGAAAAAGTCGAATACGGTGTACAAAACTGCTGTTTTTACTCGGCCGACTTAGCATGAAAACCCATAATGGGGACGGGTCGTAACTGCGCAAAAACACCTGTAAAGCACAACTTGTAGTGTTACAATATATTCAAAACATGAACATTTTGAACTATAATTCAAAACAGAAGCGTACCCAATATAATCCCAAATGGAGAAAAATTGCTCACCAGGCGACGATAAATCATGTCGTGACTCCGGGGCCTAGCTTCAAACTATTTGTCAGTCCAAAAAGTAATGAAATGAAAGAAGTATGAGCACTTGAGCTACTTCGTGTATACTAGAGCACTGTTTTGGAACTATTAAATTGTCTAATTATATAACTACGTGAACAAGCACAAAATGGCATAGTATAGAAATCTGGGTTTAAAATAATTATATATTTTCTTGAAATCAAATAATAAGAAACAAAATTTACTGTAGACTTACTAATACTCGATACATTATGGCTTACAAAAATTTAAAAAAAAAAGCTAGTTCAAGCTACCATCTTAACAATTCCAAGAAACAGTTCCATAAACTTTTTGTAAATTTATAGTTCTCGCACATCCCTAGAGAACACGATGTTGAAGAATATGTATCACACCTATTTTAGTGAGGGAGGAAAAAAATGGAATCTTAGAAGATTTCTTAGTACCTGATCTCGTATTGCTAATTGTAACTCATGCGTTAATGTTATTAATTTAGAGCAATAACTTAAACATTGTTTCCTGTTTATGTGTAAGATGTGTATGCGAACAAAATAAACCTTTTTTAGAAAAGATTTTGCTGTCCATTTTATTTTATTTTTTTAAAAAGAAATACAACGTCTGTCCCCAAGTGTCGTTAACAGGATCGGGATTTCATCGGACTAAGTGACAAACTTACAATGACAAACTTCTTTTTTCTTTTTTTGTCTGATATTTGTTCTCGTTTTATTTTTGCTTTTCCGATCCTTGTTTAATCAAATTAAGATAAACAGTTGTTTCTAATGAAAGTACAGAGCAACATTAAAACTTAAAACGAACAAAAACTACAACGTATTTAGGGGAGCTGTTTATTTGACCTATTGTTTGTTACATTAATGACTTTATCTAATTTGGAAATTGATTTGAAAGTTGTATGTTGATTGTTTAATATATATATATATATATATATATATATATATATATATATATATATATATATATATATATATATATATATATATATATATATATATATATATATATATATATATATATATATATATATTTATATATATATATATATATATATATATATATATATATATATATATATATATATATATATATATATAGCCTATATATATATATGGAAAATCTGTAATGCTCTGAACATTCATCCGAATTATAAAAAAAATATGAGAGTTTTCTAATTTTGTAGATAGTGCCTTAACGTGTTTCATATATGCTGAATTTCATTGCACAATTTCGATGACGATCGCACCCTTTTTATGAGTGCCTTGGCCCTCTCTCTAAAGTTGTGCAATACCTTTTGCGCTAATAGCCTTATGCTAAACGAGGTACTTTAAAATTACAAAATATTCCAGATATAGAATCGGTATAAACAATGGATTAGAACCGCACTTTACACACAGTTTGTTACTGTGGGCTGTTTTGAATCAAGGCTGTATTTTATACGAAGGAGGGCTATTACTTCCTCCTCAACCTTTTTTTTTATAGATTCAAATATATATTCGTTAAAAAAATGCTTCAATCCCTGAAAATAAATCCCAATAAACATTTCTGAAGATCAGGGTCTGAAATACCAAAATTAACAATGGGTCATCATTTCCACAGTTTTAAAGAAGAATTCCTTGGACGAATCTTTTGTATATGGATTTCTCGCTGGACGCCAGTAGAAGAGGTGGGGGGGGGGGTTAATCTTCCTGAGAAATAAGAATATAATTAAAAATGTATATAAATAGGAAAAATGACGAATATCACCATTAAAACCTCGGTGAAAACAAGAATCTTGGTAGCACTTATCCCCACCCGCCACCCGTAAATTTCATGGCAGGGCTTGCTATGCCGACGCCTTTCCTTCCTCTCTTCCTTTGTTTTGATGGGCAGTTGAATATAATCTCTTTATGTTATATATTATCTGCAATATTGTTGCAGTAAGTTGCAATATTGTTACTATTGTTGCAATGATTGTTTGCAATAAGAAGGACTTTATCATTTCCAGCACCAACGTCGCAGATGTAGTCGAAAAGTATTCCCAGGGATCAAGGAGGATGAAAAATAATTTCTACATCTCCTACCCCCAACATCCTATATAAAATTCACTAAGTTTAATGTTATCCATCAAAAGATACAAGCCTCGGCAAATTTGCCTGATTTTCAAAGTCAAGAAATCAAACAGTTCGTGGTAACGAACTGTCCGTAAGGAGCGATTCGGCTCAATAGTAACCGAAACTGTAAAAAACGGAATTTTGATACCAATAGATACATAAAAAAATCAGATTTTAATGCTGATTTCAAATATATAAGTTTCATCAAGTTTAGTCCTACCCATCAAAATTTGCGCACCTGAGAAAATTTGCCTGATTTTCAAAAAAAGGTAAACACCCCCTAAAAGTTATAGAACCTTAATGAAAATCACACCATCAGATTCAGTGTATCAGAAAACCCTACTGTAGAGGTTTAAAGCTCCTATCTGCAAAAACGTGGATTTCTTTTTTTTTTGTTTTGCCAGAAGAAAGATCACGGTTGTGTGTTTATTTGTTTTTTTTGTTTTCTCAGGGGTGATCGTGTCGACCCTGTGGTCCTAGAATATCGTGGGAGTGCTCATTCGAACGGAAATTAAAAGTTCTAGTGCCCGTTTTAAGTGACCAAAGAAATGAAGGGCAAATAGGCCCCCTCCCATGCTCGTTTTTTTTCCTAAAGTCACCCGATTAAAATTTTGAGATAGCCATTTAGTTCAGTATGGTCGAAAACATAATAACTATGTCTTTTAGGATAACGTAATCCCCCAAAGATCCCGGGAGGAGGGCAGAAAGTTATGAACTTTACCCAATGTTTACACATAGTATTGGTTATTGGGAAGTATATAGACGTTTTCAGGGGGGATTTTTTCTGGTAGTGGGGGGGATCGGGGTTATGTGGGAGGATCTCTCCATGGAGGAAGTTTTCATGGAGAAGGGACATTGCTATGAAGGGGCGCCGGATTTCCCAGCACTATTTAAAAAACGATCAAAAATAAAATAAAAAAAGTTTTTCAACTGAAAGTAAGGAGCAACATCAAAACTTAAAGCGAACAGGAATTATTACGTGTATGATTGGGTTCACCCCCTAGTCAATATCTCGAAATCTCTTTAATCCAAAGATTTTTTAGTACTTTCATAAGAGCTATTTATTTATACGTACTAAAAATATATGAATATAGAAGTTCTATATGTATGTTGGTTCGTAAGTTACGTATATTTATTACTAATAAAAACGTTCGTAAATAAAATTAAACAACTTTCGAGAAAGCCATTTAACCAAATAAAAATAAAATCAATATGCAAATTTTGTTTTAATTACTCATGTACGGTGAGCCAAAATCAAAACCTGTATTAATTCAAAAACGTTCAAAAATGAAATAAAAAAATAAGTTTTTTTAACTGACAGTAAGGAGCGACATTGAAACTTAAAACGAACAGAAATTATTCCGTATATGAAAGGGGCTGTCCCCTCCTCAACGTCTCGCTCTTTACGCTAAAGTTTGACTCTTTCTCAAAACTCTATTTTTTTAAACAATTAAAAACTTTAGTGTAAAGAGCGAGACATTGAGGAGGACAGCCCCTTTCATAAACGGAATAATTTCTGTTCGTTTTAAGTTTTAATGTCACTCCTTACTTTCAGTTAAAAAAAACTAGTTTTTTTTATTTAATCTTAATAAAAATCACACCATCAGATTAAGCATACCATAGAATCATACAGTAGAGGTTTTAAGGTCCTATCTGCTAAAATGTGGAATCTTTGATTTTTTTTTTCCAAATGAAAGATCCCGAAACACGAAGGCGTGTTCATTTTTTTTAATTTTTTTTACCGGGGTGATCGTGCCACACCAATGGTCCTAGAGGATTGAGAGAAAGCTCGTTCATATCGAAATTAAAAGTGCTAGAGCCCTTTTTAAGCGACCAAAAAGATTGGAGGTCAACTAACAACCCTCACACGCCCCCTTTCCCCCAAAGTCATTAGATGAAAATTTTGAAACAGCGATTTTGTTCATCATCGTTGAAAGTTCCAATAACTATGTCTTCTGGGCTGACAAGACCCCCCCCCCCGAACTGTAAGTTAAGACATTTGTCCATTGTTTACGTATAGTATTTGTCATTTGGATGTATATAGTTTTTTTGTGGGTGGGGGTAGGGGGGGGGATAGGGAGAGGGTTTTATGTGTGTTTGTGTGGGGGGGATTCCGAAGGGTGAGTTGCATGTGGAGAGGGAAGTTTCCAGGGATGAATTTTCCGGGGAAATTTTACATAGGGGGAATTTGCCGGAATTCCTACATGAAATTCTTTTTATTTGTTTTACTCATTGGCGACTCAATTTTACACGTGTAGATGTTCCGGGGAAATTTTTAGTTGGGTCGGAAATGTTTGGGGGATTTTCCCGTGTGCCGGAGGGTTATGAGAATTTCCCGCGGGAGAAATTTTCCATGTATGGGGAGATTTCCAGCATGATCTTTTAATGATCAGAAATTAAATAAATAACAAGTCTTTTTCAAAAAAAATAATTTCGAAAAACCCGGGGATTTACGTTTAGGTATTTTCAGTGGAGTATTTTTTGTGGGGTGGGTGGTGGTGGAGGGGCTTAGGAATTTCGTATGAAGGATTGAGACGGATTTATTTGCATTATTTGAAAAACGATCAGAGACTGAATTTAAAAAAAAAAGTTTTTCAACTGAAAGTAAGGAGCAACATTAAAACTTTAAACGAAAGGAAATTATTTCGTATGTGAGGGGGCTGCCCCCTCCTCAATACCTCGCTCTTTAAGCCAAAGTTTGACTTTGACGTAAGAAACTTTAGCCTGAAGAGCAAGGTATTGAGGAGGGGGAAGCCCCCGTCAAATACGAAATAATCTCTGTTTGTTTTAATTTTCAATGTTGCTCCTTACTTACAGTAAAAAAACTTTTTTTAATTTAACCATTAGAAGGAATTGATACTAGTATAGTTAAATACATCGTCAAGGCAAACGTTGGAACGTTCCAGAGCTGGCAAATCATGGTTCAAATTTATTGGATTAGATAAAAAAATATCTTTCGAGCCGACTCCCCTTACGAGGCAGCGTCCAGGGTATGCTGCCTTCCTTGCCCCCTTCCTCAAAATCCGTCTCTGTAGATCTTTAAAATTGAAATGATCAACCCTTAGAAAAATTGATGTAGGATGCTTTTTAAATACTTATAAATATGACGTTGCTTTCATTTGAAAAAGCTGGTTTTGACTAGAATCATGAATAAACTGGACTAAAATGTAATTTTGTCTAACAAACTAGCTCTGTTTTCTTCTTCAAACAGTTCGTGGTAACGAACTAACAGAATCTTGATTACAATGGATATCAAACAGTTCGTGGTAACGAACTGTAAGTAAAGATTGATGCGGCTCAATAATAACCAAAACTCTAAAAAAAAAGAGTCTTGATAACAATAGATAAATCAAAAGAATTGAATTTTGATGTTTATTCAAAATATATAAAATTCATCAAATGTAATGTTACCCTTCAGAACTTTTGAGTCTGAGAATTATTCGCCCAATTTTGGAAAAAGCGGAGAAATACCCCCAAAACATTAAGTCAGCTTAATGAAAATCACAACGTCAGATTCAGCATATCAGAGAACGAAGAAGCAAGATCAAGACCACGGAGAGATTGTTTTTTTTTCCAGGGGTGAGCGTGTCTGGCTGCAAGCTAGGAACTTTGCCCATTGTTTTTATACAGTATTGTCTATTGGAAAATGTACAGATACTTTTAGGGGGATTTTACGTCGAAAGGGGGGGGGGTGTTACGCCTGAGGATCTTTCCGTCGATCTTTCTGTTTTTCTTGGGGAAGGGAATTTTCCATGTATGGGGAGCGGAAGTTCCCGACATTAGTTAAAAAACGATCAGAGATTAAATTTAAAAAAAAAATAAGTGGTTTCAACTGAAAGTAAGGAACAACATTATAACTTAGAACGAACAGAAATTATTACGTGTATGAGGAGGGATTGCCTCCTCCTCAATACCTTGCTCTTTGTATTAAAGTTTTTTTTATAACTTTTTAAAAAGCTTATTATTCTTATTAAACGACCCATGTGTTTCAGGAGTCATTCTTAAATAATTGGAACAAAAAGTCAAACTTTAGCGTAGAGAGCGAGGTATTGAGGGGGGGAGTTAACCCCCCTCATATACGTAATATTTTTTGATCGTTTTAATTTTTAATGTTGCTCCAGTTGAAACTTACTTTCTTACTTTAAGCTGAAAAAACTTGTTTTTTTTTTTATTTGATAGCATAAGGACCTATAATTAGGCTATATTAGGTCTGACCACAAATTTTCTGAAAAAAATGTTGTTCCCAGGGAGTCCAACTTCTCTGGTTTTAGTCCCCAGGGACTACTAAAGTCGAGAATAGTCGAGAAATTCCAAGATAATTCACTAACATTGAATTGAAATTGAAGGTCAGAATATAATGAAAACATGTATAAATCCAACATGTTCGATATAAAGAACACCCGAGAAAGTTTTTTAATTGAGGCCCCAAAGTATGCGTGTGATTTGTACGCCTTGTGAAGTTAGAAAATTTCCTTCTAATATTTCATTAGAAGTTTCAAAAAGTTCAATACTTCAAGCTTTTTACTAATCTAGAATGGTAACTATCTTCAGAAATGGAAGCTTGAGAAAATTAGAAAAGTCCCACCCTCCAAAAAAAGAAAGTGCATGATGGAATGCAAAAATGTCTACTTAAAGTTTATTTGGACCGAATGGGGTTCATTAACCCGTGCCCAGCCAGGCAAGTGAACTGAAATTTCATTGAGAACGAAGAGCAAATTCGACAAAGCATCAGATAAAAGGCGCATTGTATGAACAAAACATTGTATGAACAAAACATATTAACAGGGTGACACTGATGTGCATGTTCCTGTTCAAAAATTGCAACATTGAAAACATTGAAAAACATTGAGCAACATTGAAAAACTTGCAGTTCGTGAGGAGTTTTTTTTTCACAAATCTGACATGAATTAAAGTCGTACAACTCAAAGGACTTGGATACTCCCTCATGTCTTTACTATCCATGTTCCAACCAAGAATACATGGTTCTACTCCAGGTGGCTAGACTATTCATAATGTCAATATCACCCACTCGAAATCAAGTTTATAAAGGCCGCTGCACATACGCTCAACTTAACACCTTGAAAAAATCTGAAGTGCTGACATAGATAAGCCATATTCCGGAAACCAGATTGTACATCTCTATGAAACATCCTTTGTTTTGACAGAGAAGATAGAGTAATACATTCATATGAGGATTAGCTGGAACACTAAGTCCCGAGACAAGCTGAAACAGGATTAGAGTCATCAGAAATCCTGGACATAACAGCTGTGTTGCGTCTATTGTTGGAAATAATTTTTTTTTGTCATGTTTTCCGATTGGAATATTAAAAAAATAAAGAAAAAGAATGATGAAAGCTAATTCGAAACGCATAAATTATGAATGTATCTGTTCATCAGGTGCCAATGAAATAATTTATCTCAGAACGGGCTCTCATTTTTCTTGGGTTGGGAGGGGCAATAGCAAGGGGAGTCAACCAACCATTAGATCAGTAGCTTTGTTGGCTCGGCTCTCGGCCTAAACGTTTTCCTTCGGCACCTTATGTGTGTCTTTGTGATTGGATCTAGTCATGATTATACTCCGTTCTTTGAGTCACAAGGATGTTTTGTGGCCCCTTAAGCTCCCCCCTCCTTCACCCTATCTCAATGGGCGTTTTAGCAATAGTTTCGGTATTTTTTAACACAGGAACTTGTTTTTGCTGAAGACGTGGGGGAAAATTTAATTTGTGTTTTTCTAATAAAACGAACGCAGATTGTATCTCAGAAAAAATAATTTAATATTTAAGATCTATAATTAACACATAATAAACCATATACCATTAAAAAAAAGTTATTAGAGATAAGTATTTTAAGAGCTTAAAACCAAGGTTCGCTTAAGAAAATGTACAGGGACACATTCAAACTTAAAATGCACTGAAATAAAGTTACTTAAGAAGTCAAACTTACAACGAATAAAGATTATTCATAAATGAATAAAACGGAACTAAAACAACATTCAATCGAAAACATACAAAAATTACCAAAAAAAATTACCACTGCCCCCTCAAAACCCTTAAAGGATAGAGTATTATTTTTGCCTTACTTTTTCGTTTCTCGTTTAATCGCTGAAAAAGTGAGTGCTGCTCAAAGCAATAACTTTAATCACCATGTTCTTCCTTTTAAATTCTTTCCTGTTAAATTCATAGAAAGGAATTGGCATAACGATGCGTCAATTCAGAATATTACTGGATCAAACTAAACAGACTACTTAAAAAATTGCCAATATGTTTAAAAGTCCTTCTTAGACGTAAATTCTTCATCTTTTTCTTTTTATTTTTCCATTTTTGAATGAGATAGAATAAAAAAAAAATACTGAAAAAAGTGGCTGTTGGAAACAGCAAAACTAAATTGAAACTCACAAATGTATTAATTCTAAGAATTTTTTTTTTGTTTCTTTTCTGAAAGCTTGATAATGTGCACAGCGATGAATGTGCAACTGTAGGCCATTTTAGTATCTTAAACTGGAAGGTTATTTTAACAATTTTTGGGTAGTTCGGTAAAGGCTGACTATATTAGTATTTTCACTTAATATTATAGTGACTCTCTTCTTGTCAAAATTCAAAATGGGAGAAATTATCATTTTGCTGAGGTGCAAATCTCTTTTGCTCCTTAAAAACAAAATTGGGAACTTTAGCATACGTAACCAGCCCTCTCCCACTGTTCTATGTCAACTGGGTCGATATGATGAGTCGTGGAAAAACTAAAACACGCACCAATGACCATTTTTCTAAAAAAAAAAAAAGAAAAAAGAAAAAAAAAGATCAGAACTTCCACATTTATGAAGATAGTTGACTGACCAGATTTGAGGAGAGGTCTTTACGCTAATGCTTTGCTGAAAGCATTTAGAAATACGTATGGGTAATTTGTAATTATTGATCTACCGATTGCCTTTAAAACATATAAACCGAAAACATGTTTTAAAATGTTTGAAACTTCTATCTTATTACGTTTACCATACGGACTGTTGATTGAGCATCTGGTCTTAAGACATCGGGGAGTAAAAATTCCGAATTTCACCTTAATTAGTGACGGTCGAGCAGGAGGACATCGCCCCTCATACATAAAATAGCGTATGTTCGTTTCAAGCTTCAATGTCATTCTTTTCTTTGACTTGATTTTTTTTTTCTGGTCTGTTCATTCAGCAAAGATCATATTAAGAATTCTTCTAAACCAAATCAGAGCCACAACAAACCATGTTATAAGTGACCATCCGGCTGGTTTCAGCCCTTGACAGTGAATACTTGCAACTGCGACCACTTGTGACTCTGACTGCAACTACTTGTGACTGCGACTTCAACTATTTGTTACTGCGACCCCTTGCGACTCTGACTACTTTCGACTGTAAAGACTTACGACTACTTATGACCACTGGCGGATCCAAGACGGCCGGGGGTCCCCGGACCCCTCCAAGATATTTTTTCCTGGTGCCCTCATTCCTTGTTTTTTTTCCGTTTTTCACTCTATTTTTAAATAAATTTGTAAATTTGGTCAATTATTGGCATCCTTGTTATATTGAACCCCTAAGATTTTGCTTATTGGCACTCTTGTCACATTGGACCTTCCAAGATTTTGACCTAGATCCACCCCTGCGTATGACTGCGACTACTTGCGACTAAATCTGCGACTACTTACGAATGTGACTGCAACTACTTATGACAGCGACTACTTCTGACTGTGATTGTGGCCTCTCCTGACTACGAGAACTTGCGACTGTGACTACTTGACACTGGGACTGCAACTACTTGTAACTGCAGCTGCGACTAGGCTACTTGTGACTTCGACTGCTACTACTTGCAACTGGGACTACTTATGACTGCGACTATCTGCTATTGCGACTAATTTTGACTGCAACTACTTTCGACTGTGACTACTACTAATATGACTGCGATTGCTATTGCTACTTCTACTACTACGACTAATATTACTGCCACAACTATTACTATTTCTACTATTACTGCTACTACTACAAATGTTGAACTAAATCAAAATTGTTTAAGTGTATCTGGGTTGTCAAAATGGAATAGATGCTGTTCCTCAGGGACAGATAAGGTTGTCAAAAGAGCGTATCGAAGATATCTTAGGAACTGTAAGGGAATCAAGTTGAAACTTTCAGGGGATGCTGAGAGGGATGGTCTATAAACATTTCACTTAACTCAACATTCTAAAATCATGGGGTCAGAATGGTTTCAGCCATGCAGAAGCCCAAAGATTATGCAAATTTCCAATCCATTACTTGAATAATATTCCACATACCCAATAACCAACAGTTCTATGGTACAACTATTATTAAAACTTGCTGTAAAATATTGTCCAAAATATGAATAGCAGGTCGAAATCTTGATTTTTAAAGAGAAAAACTCAACTTAAAGTTTTACAAATATACCTTCTGTTAATCAGTACAAAAAACTAGGCGAATTAAAAACAAACCAAAATTAATCAGACAAAATTTTTTCCACAAAAGAAGCTTTCCAAACAAAAGTAAAGAGGTATATTAAGCCTTAAAAAAAGTAGAGAAAAATTCAAACAGTAATTCAGTTGTAAAATAAGCATAAATCACAATAAACAAGTGAATCTCAAAATGAACAGAAATTGCTATAAATAATCAAGTCAGACGTAAAACGAACAGAAACTACCACAGAAAGGATTAGAGCTAATGCCCCCTATGCCTACTAAAGAACAGAGTTTCATTTGCGCTTTACTAAAAGCAAAATGCATTTTAAACGTTTTTCGTTTTATGATGTTAATAAATGAAAAATTACGGAGACTTTCAGGAATGACTATCAATATATATCAAACTGTCAATCTACATTTCATTAGTTGCTTTTAGTAATCTTGGCTATTATGGCGAGTTTGTTCTTGTTTTATTGATGTTTTGACTAATAAAAACACACAATTCGAAATAAAACAAAAATTCAGTGAAGCTTAAATGACTCTCTGGTCCTTAGAAGGCGTAAGGGTTATTAGCCCTAATCCTTTTTTTTGTTTGTTTCAAGCTTGACTGGAAAATTCATTGTAATTTTTGCTGGTTTAAAGTGATTTATATTTGTTTTACGATTGAACTGATATTTGAATTTATTTCTGCTCGCCTTAGGTTTAATGTAGCTCTTTCTTTTCTTTGAAAAACGTGTTTTGTGGAAAATATTTTGGCCAATCAATTTCTGTTCGTTTTTATGTCACCTAGTTTTTTTTATTGGTTAATGAAAGGTATATCTGTAAAGTTCTATTTGGTTTTCCTTCTTAAGAATCAAAATTTTGGCCTGCTATTTATACTTTGGGGAAAATTTTACAACAAATATTAAGAGTAGTTGAAGACTACTAGCCAACCTTGGATAGATGCGTACGCGGTATATTATTCAAATAAATGGATTGAATATATGCATAATCGTTGGGCTCCTATAGGGCTGAATCCATTCTGACAACCATCATTTTACAATCTTCAGTATAGACAACTATTAAATGACCACTCCCTTCAACATGCTCTGGAAGTGACTAATACTCAACGTGATTACTATATCCTGTAATCCTTTTTTTTATATTGAAGTTTAATATCTTCATAACAGTGCATCAAAAATGAAAATAATTCCTGGAAAAAGAGGTTCCCTTCAAATATTTTTTTCTGGAGGAAAGAGAAGTCTAAAATATATACTAATCCTTGATCATGGTGGCAGTTGCAGCTGTAACCTTATCATGAGCGGCAGTAAGTAAAGTGCAAACAGCAAGGTTTGGGGAAAAGTGTTTTCAAGAAATGTTTATGTCACAATTCTGATTCAGTAAATAACAGATTGTTGCCGTAGGTTGTATACTTATAGCCTTTTAGTAGAGACACAATTTATGTAATTCATAAAAGGGAGGTGAACAAAACTATGAGGGTTACGCTACAATAAGAGCCTTTTGGGTCTTAGTTGAATTTGAAGTTGTAGTTGAATTAGAGTTAAAGTTGAATTTGTCGTATTTAAAAACTCACGGTTGTGGGTTTTGACAACATAAGCCAATAATTAGTGGAAATTGGATCTTTTTTTCTAGCACTTGGATGTCTCTTTTTTTAAATGGTAGGAATTGGATCTTTCAAAAGTAGCACTTAGCAAAGTAGCAAAGTAGCTCTCTTTTGAAAAGAAAGTAGATCCTTTTTTGTATGGGATTAATATTCAATTGATTGAATTTGAAGTTTTAGAAGGAGCCATTTAATAGCAAATCTCGACTTCTGAAAACCATCGTGACAAATAATCTGATTGCGGCAAGTGACAGTGCCCTTGTGGGCAAAATTTATCATTTCATCAATTGTTGTAGTATCCGACAGTCCATTAGAAAACAACCTTACAGGCAGATCTTCAGCTACTCAACTCTTTTACTTGGAGAGAAATTATGGTTTCCTAATAGAAGAGCAAATTTCAAATTGAGATTTGGAAAAATTGTAGTTGCAAAAAATTGCCGTGCAATTCTGAGCGAGGAAAAGCTGCGGTTACGGTTTTCAGTTTGAAATTGAATTTTTGCAGCAGAAAAAAGTGTCATAGCCCTGAGACGTCATTTTTCATCATTCAATTTGTCTTATTCAAAAACTATAATGTGTGGATATTCAGACCTCCAAGCCTGAAACTACTGAAAATTGTATTTTGCCAGCCCAAGCACCTGAATGTTGATACTGCTTTTTTTTTTTTTTTTTTGGATATTTGCTGTTTATCGACGCGTTTTTCTCCGTGGACGACTGAACATTAGATATAATATCACAACTGAAGTCATTCGAGAGCTTCTTTAAGGGAAAAAAACATCAGCTTTGAAGTGACTGCGACGACTTGAACTGCGACTGTCATTACTTGCGATTGTGATTGCAACTACTTGCAAATACGACTACTTGTGACGACATATACTTGTGACTGTGACTACTTACGACTGCAACTACATGCAAATGTGACTACTTGCGACCGTATCTGTGACTACTCAAGACTTCCACTGATGTGACTACGACTGCAAATACTTGCGACTGCAACTATTTAAGACTGTGACTGTTTGTGACTGCGACTACTTTCGATTGCAACTGGGACTACTTGTGACTGTGACTACCGTTGCTGCGACTACTTGTGACCACGACTACTTACAACGCTGACTACTTGTGACTGCGACTACAACTACTTGCGACTGCTTGAAAATTGTATTTTCTAACTTTTTTTTCCTTTTTTTGCTTTTTTGCTGTTTATTGATGAGTTTTTCTCTGTGGATGACCGATCATTAGACAGAATATCATATTAGTTTGCAAATGACGTCATTCGAGAGCTTCTTTAAGGAAAAAAACATCAGATTTTTTTTCAAAATAATGCACTTTGTAAGGAAATTAGTATATACAAGTAGAGTCTCATATAGCATTTGCTTTCTTAGAAAATGAGCATCTACTTGTAGAACCTTTTAGAGCATTCGAAGCAGCATAAAAGCCGTCTAATGACCACTGTATGCAGTAAAAACAGCGTCCTGCAAACTACAGATTGAGTGAGTAGGCTATTTCTCTATTGTCTAGCAATAAAACTGAAAAATTATATAATATATCCTTTTTCTATTTATTTTCGCTACAACAAAATTTGATACAAAATTTAATAATAATTTACCAGTTCGTATGTAACAGAATTACTTTAATTTTTATTTGCGTTCATTGAATTGTCTTGTATCTACCATTTATCTCTTTTTATTTTTGCCGACCTGTCTATGGATCACAAATAGTTCAAATAACTGGAAACATACTTCACACCGCCAGACCAAACTAATTCGACCCTTGTTGAATCGAAAACATTGCAGTGATAAATTTTTTTAATTGACATGCGATACAAGAAAAACTCACTCCGAGAGTGACATGAAATAGGAACAAAAATCCAGGAACAAGGTACCGATTAAAAAGGCCAATCGAAGATTCTGTCCCCGTCAAGAGATTTGTTTTCAGCATATCAGCAATTAACTTGCGAGAGATGAAGCTACTCCAGAGTAACCATTTGTCTTTAGAAGATAAGTGCCTTGGCGAAAGATAAGTGACCCTATTTGCTGAAGAAAAGATTCACCTTGACTGAGATCCAATTAAAAAGGTTTTCATACGATTTATGGTAACAGAGAGGTAAGATCTTTTTTTTCTCACCATCCACACGGCTATGGATGGTGAGATCAATGAGCCAACATATAAATGCGTCTGTTATTTTTGTATGGTCTTGATGAACTTTTTGTTGCGAAAACAATATCTCTTCTTTTTTTCCTTGAGTTATTAAAAAGAAAAAATAATAATAAAAAAATAAGCTTGTTCAACTGAAAATAAGGAGCAATATTGAAACTTAAAATAAACAGACATTATTGCGTATAAGGGGGGCTGCCCTCACATCAGCCCCTTGCTCTTTGCGCTAAAGTTTGACTTTTTGTCCCAGTTCCTTAAGAATGACTGCTGAAAAACAAGGACCGTTGAATTAGAGCAAGAAGCTTTTTTAAATCACCAGAAAAACTTCACGGATCGAGCGCGGTACTGAGGAGGTGGCAGCCCGACCTAGTGTAAGGTACAATTACTGTTTGTTTTCAGTTTTAATGTTACTCTTTACTGTTAGTTGAGACGATTTTTTGTTTCTTCTTTTTTCTTTTTTGCCGAATTTCTGATCGTTCTTTAAATCACACTGACGATCAAATTAAATAATCTCAAATCATCGTATAAAATCATGTGTATAAAATCGGCTGGGTACAAAAGGTTGGGGCTGTTCCGGTGTCATGATACGGTTTGGGGTTTCCACTTCGTCATCAGTTCCTCTCTCAGTTCCTATCCCCGATAGGGAAGTCCTGCTTACGTGGCATCAATGTGGCACGAGTTTTCCTAAACAAAACTGTGACTGGTAACAGCAGCACAGGGTGACCTTGAGGAGTGGCACCCCTTTAGCAAATAATAGCTTAGTAAACGACATAGCATTTGCACTTGATTCTGATGAACGGATAATGAAGTAGGAAAACTAGTAGCATTAGTAGTGTTGTATTAGTAGTAGTTGTAACAGTAGTAGCAGCAGTATTAATAATAGTTGTAGCATGTACACGTTGTCTTTTGGTCATTTGAAACCTCAAGATACCCTGGAAGTTTCACCTTGATATGGTAAGCCGTTTCAAAATTATTGCTGATGTGCCTTTTGACCCCCTTTTGACGCCATTTTCATTTTAATACTCTTAGCCTTACAAGAAGTTGCAATTGAAGTGGTAGTTGGAGTAGTTTAGCAGTAGTAGTAGTATGAGTAAAAGTAGCGGTGGTAGTAATGTTACTAATAGCATGCATATATTAACTTTTGGTCAATTGATCTTCCCCCTTAAGCCTTCTCTGAAAAGCTCCAAATTGGTACCTAAATCTATTTTTGAGATACGTCCATTTGACATTTTGCATGCACATACTACTGCTACTACTACTAATGACTCACAGGAGTACCAAGCCGCCTGAGGCCAACACAGTTACACACGCTCCTCATCCACCCAAATCGATTCAAAGCCTCCCTCTATACACCCTCCCAGGAAGTTCTCATTTCTTTTAAATCTTTCTTTATGACCTCCTCCCACACCAACTGCGGATGGCCTGCTTTCAGTTTAGCCCTAGACGGTTGGCTGAAAAGGACAAGCTTTGGCAACCTGTCATCCTTCATCCACAGGACGTGCCCTAGCCATCTCAACGTTTCTCTCATTATAGCCCTAGAAATCGGGATTGAACCGCACTTTTCCCACAGCCAACTGTTTGAAATACGGTCAGTCAGCCGGGTACCAAGAAAAATTCGTACGCAATTTCTCTGGAAAAGATCTAACAAATCTTCATCCGCTTTTCGTTGCGCCAATGCTTCAGAACCGTATTTGACCACTGTCATTACTGTAGCTTCCAACATCCTAATCTTGGTTTGCAGACTTATCTTCATATTCTTCCAAACTTTCTTTTAACTGGGAAAAGAGTTTTCTTTTAACCCTGGACCTTGGCTATTCTACTGTTAACATCTTCATTGCTCCCACAGTCTTTACTAGTAATGCTGCTAAGGCAAGTGAAGCTGTTTACCTGATCAATCTTTGCGTTACCCAACGTCACCTTTTCATTCCTAGCCTTAGCGATTTAGTCTCCTTAGCATTAATTTTCAAACCTATTCTAGCACCCTGAACTCGCAAAACCTCTAAATGTTCATTCATTTTTTTCACACTTTCATCTAGGCTAGGATACCATCTATCTCTATTTCTACCAACCTGGACGTTAAAATCTCCTATTAAAAACACCATATTTCTACCTGTGACCCTGTCTATTTGCTCCTGCTAGTGGAACCGTTAAGCATAAAAATCGTGCAGTTCTGGCAAAAAGCACGAAAATTAGTGGAAATATACATTAAAGCACGGGGAATCTAATGGTGACAGGAAGCACGTCCAGCGGACGCTCTATAGCACCTTTACGAGCGCCCGAAGCGCTAAAAAATACACACGCTTACCAGCATCTCTACAGAAGCATCAAAAATGTCTGAATATACATTTTAAGATATGGCGATTCCAGTGCTGTGCTATATCATAGGCAGCGCAATAGCGCTGCCTAAGTAAAAAACGATGTTGGCACAACGTATTTTTTATTTGTTTATTTATTTTTTCCTTTAGACCAGGGCACTTCGTATTGAAGGAGTTGTCGCAGAAACTTCGAAAAGGGCTCATTCGATTGGAAATTCGATTGGACATTCGAGTGGCTTGTGCCTTTTTTAATAGTCGAAAGTGATAGGAAGGCAACTAAAACCCTTTCTACGCCCACCATTTCCCCAAACACATCCAATCCAAATTTTGAGATAGCCATTTTCTTCAACGTAGTTGATTTCCAGATAGAAATTATGTTTCCGAGGAGGACACTCCCCCAAAACTCTCAGGGCAAGGGTTGTAAGTAATGCCCTGGGGCCATATAAGGTTTTTATAGAAAGCTTTGTCGAACAAACTTCAAAAAGAGCTCATTCGATTTGAAATTGAAAGAGCTAGTGCCCTTTATAAAAGTCAAAAGTGATTGGAGGGCAACTAACTCCCCTCTCACGCCCACCTTTTCCCCAATTACATCAAATCAAAATTTTGAGATAGCCATTTTTTTCAACGTAATTGAAAGTTCTGAAAATTAGGTGTTTGAGGATGATAACCCCCACAACCCTCAGGGAAAGGTTTATAAGTTATGCCCTGGGGGCATATAAGGTTTTAATAGAAACGAGCAGAAATTAATTGAGTAGGGTTCTAAACCCTATGCTTTCTAAAAGCTAGAAAATGATTTTCGCTTTACTGAAATAAATTATCTTAAATCTTTTCCCTTTTATAAATTTAAGGAATCAAAAATTAATTAAGATTTTAAGGAATAAATATCAGTATATGTAAATTAAGCTGGTAGTGAACATTTTTTGTCAGTAAATTCATTTTATTTTTTTTTCAGTAAAATATAGATTATATTCTGGCTTTTAGAAATCATAGGGTTTAGAACCCTACTCAGGTTAATTTCTGCTCGTTTTGAGTTTGACTTATTTTAATTTTTGTTTGTTTTGGGTTTCATTTATTTATTAATACTGATTTGTGACAGTTGTATGCTTGGTAGATTATTCGATTCTATTTTTGTTCATTTTTGGTTTAATGGAGTTGTTTACATTATTTTGAAAAGCTTATTTTGTGCAAAAAGTTTTTTTGATTAACAAAAAGTAAAGGATCGCTCTGAAGCGCGCAATAGAGCGCTAACAAAAGCGCAAAGTAGGAGTGTCAATCCCATGTAATACCTAAACAGGCAAAAACATAGTTTAGAGTACTAGAAATCTGAAGATTACAAGCAACAGCTCGAGTCTGCGTGTCAAAGCGCAAATTTTTGCGCTCAAAAACCGCGCAAAAAGTGCAAAACTGTTGGAAAGTTTGAAGAAACTCCGGAAAAAGTGGTAATGTGATACAGAGTATGGGGAACCCAAATCACAAGTAGAGAGTCGAGCGATCGCTTTATAGCACCTTCGCAATCGCTGAAAAGTACGTTAAAAGTGCAAAACTCATCTAATTGTTACAGAAAGTTCAGATTTAATAGAAACACAGTTTGAAATACCGAGAGTCGAGTGGTGTTGAATAAAAAGTGAATCTGTAAGCCAGAATCTGGCCCTGACATGTCTTAATGCCCCCTTCAAGCGCGAAAATAGAAAAAATTCCAAAACATTAGTTTCTTAAAACAAGCGATAATTCGAAATGACATCGAACATGCAATATGAAGCGCGATTTAGAGCGTCCAGCAGAGCCAATGACGCTTAATGACACGACAACAATGAAGGATTTCGAACACACATAGAGACTTACATTTTTCGTTGGCACTTTTTCGGAGATGCGCAACCAAAAAAGCTATTTCCGTTTGCCTCTTAGCTAACTTGTCTTGATTGTCATTGTTATCGGAAAATGCAATAAAAAAAAGGGCAATAATTATCACATAATACGGTGCTTCACTGAGATATCAGATCACATGTTGAGCAACCTAAATTCTAAGTTATGCTTAAGCCTTAAAAGGGACATAAAAATACATAATACATAAAAATTCATTATACTTGGCAGGACCCATGGCAAGAACATAACTCGATGCATTCAAGTTAGCTGCTCTTGTGAGGAGACCAAAGCCCATTGCTACTCTTTTCCCATTCGTAATCGTTAGGGCTCTTTTCGGGAATAATGGCAAGATGAGAACTGGACCATACCTGGGCCTGAATGTAAGCATGCCGAATGTGCTGGTTTAGCGCATCCTGGGTTGGTGGAAGTCTGTCCAATGATGATCCTTTTTTGGTGAACAGATACTTCCTCAACTTGTTTACCGACTTTTTCCCACTGGATCTGTCATATACAAGCACAGTGAACTTTATAATCTGCGCAAAGTCGTTTTCAGTGAGCTTTTTAAGAGGAGAAGACAGGTGGTTGAAGACCGGTGTTATGGCACTGTGCGCTTCCCGTGCTTTCCAAAACCCTCCTTTGCGATGCCACAGGAATGCGAAAACAGTGCCGCAGCCACTTAAAGCTTGAAAAAAGCAGTGACTGCACTTTTTCTTCGCCACGTGCAGTTGCTATGTCGTGAACAACAATGTAGCGGAAACTCTTCCCTTGGCCGTATGCTACGTACAGTTGATCAGCCAAAATAAGAAAGTGCTTTGCGATGAGTAGAACAACTACATATGAATCAACCGTTCTAACAGTGATGAATTTCATGTTGCAACGCACTTGATCAAGGCAGTGTAGGACTATCCTACTATCTCCCTCCTCTTATTCATCCGTTAGGATGAATTTCAGCCAAGTCAGTTGGAATTGTACCTTGCACTATCACCAGAAGTCACGACAACCAAGTGATTGGTAACAGTGTCGCCATTCTTTTTTGCCATGAACTTGAATAGATTCTGCTTGTTGTCTGAACACTGAAGGAAACTAGTCCAGTTTTTTGGAATTGGCGTTCTTTCTTCAGTCTTTGTCAGATACATAGCCTTGCCGCGCTTTTCTCTATAGATGTTTTCAAACTGTCGGACTTATAAACGCCAAAGACGACGTCAACTTGCTGTGTTTCACTTTTGAACTTCTTACGAAGATATTGGCAGATTTCTTCTGTAACATGTTCGGCAAACGTCTTGCTTTTTGCCTTTATAAGGTTGACTGGGACAGCACCATCAAAAACCTTGAAATCAGTGTGAGGTTTCTCGGTCACAACTTCAGAAGAATAAGCTGTATAAAGAGTTACAATATCAGACTTCGTGCCGAATCTCAGATTACCCCGATCAGAGATTGAATGAGGGAAAGGCTGGTTCTCGTGTTTGAAAAACTTCCAAGTCTGCGCCTCTGGTGTTGCAGCCAATATAGAGTTTGGTAAATAGAGCCGAATCTGACTTGGTTATCTGAAGGATCGATTTCGACTTCGATATCGATGATGAAACGGGAGTTGAAAATACTGGCATCTTGTTTTGGCGTATCGGTGAATCAATAGGCTTTGCACTTTTTACAAAACGTTCTTCCACAAAAGTATCATGCTGGGATTAGTCAACACTTTCCAGACTAAGGTAGCTACTGATGGCACGACAATGAGGTACTCTCTCGGAGTCGATGGAAATGAAACTGTCATACATACTTTCGAGAGGATTACCCCCTTCTATTAGGATACTTACATGGTTTTTAGTGTTGGTCAGGAACCTCTTCTGAAATGGAGAGCCCATTCCGTGATCTCCTGAAGTTAGCTGTTCCTTCACATTTCGGATCGCTCGGAAAACAGAAATTGTTATGTTTTGGTAGCGCGGCTGCTAAACTTGCGCTTTTTTAGCACCTCGGGTGCTTTAAATAACGCTATAGACTAATCGCTCGACTTCATACCGATCACCATTGGGCTCCCCATATTTCATACTATATTTTCACTTTTTTCGGAGTTTCTCAAAACTTCTTATCAGTTTTGCGCTTTTTGCGCACTTTTGAGCGCCCAACTACACACTTGGACAGACAAACTCGAGCTGCTTTTTGTAATAGTCGAACTTCTAGTACTTTAAACTATGTTTTTGCCAGTTTTGTATTCCATGGAATAGGCGCTTCCATTTTGCACTTTACGCGGTTTTTTAGCGCTCTATTGCGCGCTTCAGAGCAATCCGTTGCTTTTTGTTTAGCTGCCAATGGAGTCTCCATATCTTAAAACAAATTGTCAGAAGTTTGGACGCGTCTGTAGAGAGACTGGCAAACTTTATCTTTTTTGTAGTTTCAGGTTCTCGCAAAGGCACTTTTGAGCGTCCGCCTGACGTGCTTCCCGTAACCATTGGATTCCCCGTGCCTTAATCTGTATATCCACCAATTCTGGTGCTTTTTCCCAGAAGTGAACGATTTTAGTGATATTTTCCGTTTAACAGCCTCACTTCTTGGCTAGAAGGACTGCTTGAATGTTGGGCAAAACGCCTCCTTGGACAATGGTAACCCTTGACAGGAGCTTGTTCAGTTCTTCGTCGTATCTAATGGCAAGCTGAAGGTGACGAGGAATGATACGACTTTTTTGTTGTCTCGTGCAGCATTGCCAGCAAGCTCAAGGACCTCGGCAGCCAAATACTCCATCACTGATGCAAGGTAAACGGGTGACCCTGCACCAACTCTTTCCGCATAGTTGCCCTTTCTCAGAAGACGGTGAATCCTTCCTTTTCCTTCTGAAAAAAAACGGCAAGCCCCCAAAATGTTTCTACCTTTGATGACTAGGCTACCCTATAGCTTTATTACTAGGTAAATATGAAAAAGCCCCCTTTTTTCATTTTCGTTTTTACATTTAGTAGGCTCAGAAGACGGTGAATCCTTCCTACTGGGAATTGGAGACCTGCCCTGTTTGAACGGGACTTTGCCTTTCCTTTGACTTTTCCACCCTTTCCTCTTTCTGACATGGTTCATAGGTTATGAAATTCGCTTTGACTCTAGTCTCAACTAATTTAAAATGATGAAGGTGACGAGGAATGATATGAGTTTTTTTGTTTCTCTTTCTCAGAAGACGGCGGATCCTTCCTACTGGGAAACTTGCGAGAGAAAGCCCCCTTTTTTCATTCAGTCTGCTTCCTTTTATAGCTTTGTTATTCCCATGTGGTCACATGCAATAGTGTCATATAGCTAAGTTGTGCACCTTGTCATTTAGCTGCACCAAATACTCCATCACTGCTGCAAGCTAAACGGGGACCCCTGTGCCAACTTCCTCTATATAGTTTATATTTATCGGAAGAAGGTGCATCCTTCCTACATAGAATTTTGCGAGAGAAAGTCCCCTTTTTCCATTTAGTCTGCTTCCTTTTATAGCTCTGTTCTTCCCATGTGGTCACATACAATAGTGTCATTTAGCTAAGTTGTGCACCTTGTCATTTAGTTGCACCAAATACTCCATCACTGCTGCAATGTAAACGGGTGCCCCTGCACCAACTCGCTCTGCATAGTTTCTCTTTCTCAGAAGACGGTGGATCCTTCCTACTGGGAATCTTGTGAGAGAAAGTCCCCTTTTTATTTAGTCTGCTTCCTTTTATAGCTCTGTTATTCCCATGTGGTCACATGCAATACTGTCATATAGCTAAGTTGTGCACCTTGTCATTTAGCTGCAACAAATACTCCATCACTGCTGCAAGGTAAACGGGTGCCCCTGCAACAACTTGCTTTGCATAGTTTCTCTTTATCAGAAGACGGTGGATCCTTCCTACCGTGAATCGTACGAGAGAAAGCCCCCTTTTTTAATTCAGTCTGCTTCCTTTTATTGCTTTATTCTTCCCATGTGGTCACATGCAATAGTGTCATTTAGCTAATTTGTGCACCTTGTGATTTAGCTGCAGCAAATACTCCATCTCTGCTGCAAGGTAAATGGGTGCCCCTGCACCAACTCGCTCTGCATAGTTTTTTTTCTCAGAAGACGGTGGATTAGGTTAAGTAAAATCCTTCTGAGTCACTAGTATCTCGTATCTCCGTCAGTCGGTTCTTCATCGGCAAATACTACTGTAACTGATACCCTGAACTTTTTAGTTATAAAACAAGCAATTAGTATTCTATTATTAATACCTTTCAAGCATAAACAAGACTTAGTAGCTTCCTTATTCATCATGAGCCCTACTCCCTTTCGATGTATCCCATCCCTCTTGCCTGAGTAAATAGCGATGCGTAAATGCTGAGTAAATTATATGCAGTCAAGTAATTCTTGCCTGCATATAATATAACGACACGTATATACACATAGAGTCTTTTGATCTACATCTCTCCCCTCACCCTAGCACACAATCAGAGGTCCACTTGGCCTCTCAACATCCCTGAAAGCTTCAGATTGATCCCCCGAACCATCCCCGAGATATTGCTAATACGCTATTCTGGTAACCTGGGTGATTTGAGACAGTGAAAGCTACAACCCCCCCCCCCCCCTCCACCCATTTCCAAATTTGTGGTCACCCCCTGCAATGTCTTTAAAGTTTAGAATCAACCCACGTCTTGTTTTACCCCACCTCAAAGAAAAGATTCGTGGTGCATTTCTCCCCTTAACATCCCCTAAAGTTCTAACTTAAGCCCTTAGCCTTTTCCTGAAATATTGCAGATATACTGCTTTGATAGCCAGGCATCATATAGTATCTTTTGATTTACATTGCTGCTTAACCATGAGTAGAATCAACCTCCATTGGGGCGCACTATGCAATAATGTTAAGGTGGATCAGAGGTAAAAAAAAATATTCCAATAAACTCTCGGAAAACTCCCTAGTAGCTCCAAGCTGACTGAACAATTAATACCAACCTTGCCTTTCTACTTCTACTTTCTCTTTTCTACTAAATTCTATGTGTGAACAATGTGTAATCACATCCTTTAGTGACTTTCCCATGGGGCTGGGGGGGGGGTTCATGTTGAGTCCGGAGGCATACTTGTATCTTTAGATTTATTCTTAATAAAAAGGCAATCTCAAAATTTGATCTAATACTTTGGGAGGGTGTGGAGTTGGCTGAGGTGGAAGGAACCACGGGAGGGGGCTGGTTACCCTTCCGGCACTTTTGGCCCATACAAAGGGCACTTGAACATCCAAATTCCGATCGAGTGAGGTTAGATCCAAGTTTCTACTACTACGCCTTCCATTTAAAGAAACCAGGAGGAGGGGGAAAGGTATAATAATATAACTAAATAATACAAGTGATATAGAGGGCGAATGCTTTGCCTATGAAAATTTTCACCCGCTTGAAGTTTTACTTCATTCGTTATAATACAATTTTTGACGAGTGTTAATTTTGCGTCTTAATATGGTTTTATACTTTTCCTTTTTATCTTAATGAATGGAAAATATACGAAAACCATAGAAACAATTACTTTGACGTGTCAGCTTATTTGCGCTCTGTTCGTACTTACGTACTTTCGATTTACCTTTTAACCTAAATGGATCCTGTTTATTTTCTCATCACTGCCATTTTTTGTTTTCACTCATTTGGGAATAGGGGTCGCTCTTTCCAAGATGTCACTACTGAGGTAAATTGTTATAAGTCTTATCTTGAATAAGATAATATATCTTGAATAAGTTTTAAAATAATAAAAGGATTTACCGAGAAGATTTTTTTTAAATAAGACGATTAACTATTTTGCAGAGGGTTTAATAAGTACGTACATAACAGTTTTAAGTTTCCTAAACTAGATATGTGGTTCTGCTTGGTTTAACTCGGGAAGTTTCTGCACTTCAGTTTTATTTTATGCAAGAATATTTGACTATTTAAATAATTTTCTTGTAATCATAATACATAAAAATATAAATATATAATAATTATAAAAACTGCTGGAGTGCTCTTGCTAAATCATTTGATACATTTCATGCTCTATGGATGTTCTTCTATAGCATGAATAATTTCAACGACAACGTTGAAACCTTGGGTGTGTTTATTCCTGTCGAAACATAATGTGCCGTAAAAAAAACCCTAGCTGCATTGAATAGCTGAAGAGGTATTGCCTTTAAACGGAGTGAATGATTGAATATTAACAGTCCATTGACAATTTTTTATATTGCAAGTTTTTCTTCCCATCGTATGCCTATTCCGTTTTTAGACTGCGAAAAGAATTTTGTTTAGAAGGGGCGTAGGCAATTCAAAATGAAAACTCAGTTTGGGCCTACCACAAATTTATCCATTAAATTCTTTGGTTTATGCACAGGAAATGTAATCAAACAGTTCGTGGTAACGAACTATAATTAAGGAACGACTCGGCCCAATAATAGCCGAAACACTAAAAAACAGAATTTTGATAACAATAGATACCCTACCTCATAAGAATGGGCTTTTTATACTGATTCCAAATATATAAAATCTATTAAGTGTGAAGTTACCAATCAAAAGCTACGAGCCGGAGAAAATTTGCCTGATTTTCAAAAAAGAGGGTAAATATCCCCAAAAAGTCTAGTGATCCAAATAAAAATTTCTCTGTCAGATTCAATATATCAGAAAACCCTATTGATGAGGTTTCAAGCTCCTATATACAAATATGCGGAATTTTGTATTTTTTGGACGAACAAAGATCACGGATGCATGATTAATATTTTTTTCCCCGGGGGATCGTATCGAACCAGTAGTTCTAGAAAATCGGAAGATTGCTCATTTGAACAGAAATCAGAAGTTATAGTCCCCTTTTTAAATGATTAATTAAAAAAAACAAGTTTTTTAAACTGAAAGTAAGGAGCGACAATAAAACTTAAAACGAACAGAAATTAGTCCGTATATGAAAGGGGCTATCCCCTCCTCAACACCTCGCTCTTTACGCTAAAGTTTTTTTATTGTTTTAAAAAATAAAGTTGTGAGACAGAGTCAAACTTTAGCGTAAAGAGCGAGGCGTTGAGGAGGGGACAGCCCTTTCATATACAGAATAATTTCTGTTCGTTTTAAGTTTTATTGTCGCTCCTTACTTTCAGTTTAAAAAACTTGTTTTTTTAATTTAATTGTTGAACGTTTTTGAATAAATACAGCTTTTGATCTTGGCTCACCGTACATGAATAATTAAAA
Organism: Artemia sp. Qi Xiang Cuo; assembly: GCF_049724085.1. Lineage (NCBI taxonomy): Eukaryota > Metazoa > Arthropoda > Branchiopoda > Anostraca > Artemiidae > Artemia > Artemia sp. Qi Xiang Cuo. Next base: position 44,756,995 of record NC_142795.1, read on the forward strand.
CAAAATTTGCATATTAATTTAATTTTATTTAGTTAAATGGCTTTCTCGAAACTTGTTGAATTATATTTACGAACGTTTTTCTTAGTAATAAATATACGTAGCTTACGAATTAACTTACGTAACGAACTTCTATATTCATATATTTTTAATTTGTATATTAGGGGATTCGCCCCCTAGTCAATAACTTGCTCTTTAAGTTAAATTTCAATTTTTGTTCCAATTCTTTAAAAATGACCGCTTAATCACAAACACTGTTAATTAGAATAATTAGCTCTTATGAAAGTACTAAAAAATCTTTGGCTTAAACAGTGAGGTATTGACTACGGGGTGAACCCAATCATATATGTAATATTTTCTGTTCGTTTGAAGTTTCGACGTTGCTGCTATTGCAGTTGAAATAGTTGTTTTTTTATATTAAATTTATGATCTTGCTTTAAATAATGCTGGGAAGTCCGGCGTCCCCTTCATAGCACTGTCCCTTCCCCCATGAAAACTTCCTTCATGTAAAGAGCCTCCCCCATCCCCCTCGCCCCCTCACCCCTTCCCGCCCCCTAAACATAACCCCTGAACACGTCTGTATACGTCCAAATAAACAAAACGATATGTTAACATGTGGTAAATTTCATAACTGTAATTCATCCCCCCCGGACCTTTGGGGGACTAAGTAATCCAACAAGACATATTTATTACGTTTTCGAACATGTTGAGAAAAATGGCTATCTCAAAATTTTGATCAGGTGACTTTGGGAAAAAAATGAGCGTGGGAGGGGGCCTAGTTGCCCTCCATTGTTTTTTGTCACTTAAAAAGGGCACTAGAACTTTTAATTTCCTTTCCAATGAGCCCTCCCACGATATTCTAGGACAACTGGGTCGATACGATCACCCCTGGGAAAAAGAAAACAAAAAACAAATAAACACGCATCCGTGATCTTTTTTCTGGCAAAAACTGCAAAATTTCACATTTTTCTATATGGGAGATTAAAACCTATACAGCAAGTTTTTATTATACGTATAATATTTTTGTGTGATTTTCTTTAAGTTTCTATAGCGTTTAAGGTGTCTTTCCTTATTTTCTCAAAAATCAGTCAAATTTTATCAGCACCTAACTTTTAGTAGGTAGAATTAAACTTAATTAAACTTATTTATTTGAAATCAGCATTAAAATCTGATTCTTTTGATGTATCTATTTGTATCAAAATACCGTTTTCTAGAGTTTAGGTTACCATTGAGACGGGTCGCTCCTTACTTACAGTTCGTTACCACGAACTGTTTGATAAAACAATTATAGGGCAATTAGCCACCCTCCCAAGCCCATTTTTCTCCAAAAACGTCTGGTCAAAATTTAAGATAGCCCTTTGATTCAGCATAGTTGAAAAGCCCAATAATTGTGGTTTTGGTGATGACATGACCCTTCAAAGTCCCTGAGGAAAGGGCTGTAAGTTACATAACTTGCCCGTATTGTTTACACATAGTATTTGTTAATGGGAAATATGCGGAACATTTTCAGGATAATTTTAGTCGGGGGGGGGGAGAGAATGGTTTATAGGGAGGAAGGCTTCCAGGGGGAATTTTCAAGAGAATTGTTACACGAGGGGGGGGGGAGGATTTCCAGACATGATTTGAAAAACGGTTAGAAACTAATTTAAAAAAAAGTTTTTGCAACGGAAAGTAAGGAGCAACAATAAAACTTAAAACGAATAGAAATTATTCTAGGGGGGCTACCCCTCGCTCAAATCAAATATTTCGAAAGGGGGAGAAAAAATCTCAAGCCCCCTTCACGCCCCTTTTTTTCAAAGTCGTCCGATCAAAATTGTGAGATAGACCTTTTATTCAGCATAGTTGAAGTAACTATGCCTCTGGGATAATATGACCCCCACAGTCCCTGGAGAACGGGCTTTAAGTTACAAAATTTACTCATTGTTTACATGTAATATTTTTCAGCGAGAATGGAATTGTCAGGAGGGAATTTTACGGGGGGGGGGGAATTGTACGTGGCAGGAACCTTCTACGGAGGAGTTTTCCGGGAGGGGAAGGGATTTTTCATGAAGAGGGGGGTCTAATTTACCGGCATTATTTGAAAACAGATTAGAAATTAAATAAAAAAGCAAGTTTTTTTCAACGTAAGGAGCAACATTAAAACTCAAAACAAACAGAGATTGTTCCACAAATGAAGGGGTTGCTCCCTCTTCAATACTTTGCTCTTTGCGTTAAAGTTTGACTGTTTGTCCCAGTTTCTTAAGAACGGCTACTGAAAAACAAGGACAATTTAATTTGAATAACAAGATTTTTTAAAAGTGCTAAAAAGCAAGTGCAAGTTATTGAGGAGGGGAGCAACCACTTCATATACGGAATAATTTATTTCCGTTTTGTGTTTTAACATTGCTTTTTAATTTCATTTGATAAAAACCCTATTTAAAGAATTATTACTATTTATAATGATATTAGCAATGATTTAGGCATAAAACAGGTTGTTCGAGAGGCAATGTAAATTAAAATCAAAATAAATAGTAATACTTCTTTAAATAGGGATTTGGGGGAATATTCGCTTAATGTCTTATATACAAATTTAATTATAAATGATTTAACTAATTATATTTAAAAAAAAAACAGTAAGCAATTCCACTCAACCTGTTACGGATAGACCTTCTAGGCTGGCTGCCAAAAAGGCCAGATTAGCTTTAAGAGCGTGTCTGTAAGTGTTTCTTATTCCATTTGAATGGACTGTCTTTTTTCATTTCGCTTGATTTACCAGTTCTGGTTGAACTTCCTTGAAGTAATGAGGCTAGGTTTGTTTTGAAATTTTTTTTCAGTTTTTACGATTGAATTTTAAGATAATGTTCTTTTATATTGTTTTGCTGAGGGCGGCCCTTGGATATACGGTTGAAAAATTCATGTAAAGTTGCGTTTCACTGTCTTATATAAACAATTTTCCTATAGTTCTACTTATTGTTTTTGCTGTGGCTTTTTGAATTTTTTTGGCTCCATCGTCCCTCAAACTTTATCTGTCACTAACGTAAGCATTAAAACATTTTGATCTTAAGCTTTGAGTCGGCACTGCATGATTTGACTTACTTTATACATCTTCATAATGAAAAAAAAAGAAAAAATTCATACTCCAGAGACTTTCTGTTGATTGAGAAATAACATTATGTGTTCTAAGTCGCTGGAATGAGCAGGGATATGGAGTATACCAGATATGAAACATGGCGCAACAAAAGTCGTGGGAATATCGAGCCATGTCTAAACTTTGAGTGATGTTCAGCGTTAAATTTGATTCTATACTTCCTGTTCATTGCTGCAAAATATTTATCAACTTTACATGAGGTATTTATTGAGTTATGCGGGTAATTAATAGCTGCTAAGATTAAATTATTCTCAGTTATGAAGAATCTGATTGAAGATGATATTGAAGATCAGACTGGTCAGCTTGTTACAAAGGGGCTTCGGATGGTAACACTTAATTATAATTAGCCTACTTAACTCATAGTGAGACTTCATACACGAAAATAGGTAATTTGTCATTTGTTCTTGCGGAAGTAGAAGATGAGAGTATTTTCACCATAAATATGCTCCTGAATTGCTAGTTTATGTTGTAAATCAAGTGACTGGAACAGGGCTTTCAGAATTTTTCTCCCAGGGGGTGTGCTAGGTATAGATCCGCAGCCAAAATTTTAAGTAAGACCCTTTGATTACATAAATATGTAACATACAGAACATTCAATTGTGATGATCTGTTTAAAATATTTAACATAGATATTTATCTTCAGTAAAATTTATTATAACCCTTCCAAGTTTTTGTGACGTCATTCATGTGGAAAAGGTTATTTTTTCCAGAATTAAGGTCTTAAACGAATTTTCCAAAAATTGTGGGCTATCAAGATCGGTTTTTTCAGACGGGAAAATTGTAGTATACCAATGTTGAGGAAAAAATGTTGTGTAAAATTCGAGATAAAATTGACAGATAATAAATAAATATACATATATAACATTATTGTTCGTTTAATAACAAATAGTAATTAATGTTCGATAAATAAATAAATATACATATGTACAATTATTATTCGTTTAAAAACAGTCAAAAGTGGATGTAGTGGCAGTCGCAAGCAGTCAAAATTGAATTTGAAAGTCGTCACAGCCGGAAGTAGTCACTTTCGCAATCGTAACCGGTCGCATTTGTAGCCGCAGTAGTAGAAGTGGCAATAGTAGTTGCCCTGGAAGTTTCAAGTTAACGCCTTTACCCGTTCCTAAGATATTGCAGATACACCTTTTATATAACTTTGATGCAGATAGTTTTTTTTTTAATTTAGCTGAACATACCCTTCAATATTAACTGAAATTTCACCTCTATATCCTTGGCCTTTTCGAACGATAAGTCCTGCATATAAAAATGGATGAATTGCATAATTTACATTCCTTGCCTCGAGAACTTTGGGGGCATGCCACCTCCAGACCATAGTTATTAGATGTTCCAGCGTTCAGACGTTTGACAACCAGCATATAGACAGTGTGTTTTGACTGTTTTCGGCATCCCTCTCAAAAGCTACGGGGATTATGCAATCTCCATTGGAATAGTTATTTGACCTCTAGACTATTTAGAACTAGATGGCTATTTCAAAATTTTGAAAGTTTCCTGAAAGTTTCAACGTAATACACTCAAGCGCTATTAAGATATTACAGATTCTTCTTTTTGATAAACTGGATGCACATAGTGCTTTTGGATTTAGTTTCACATACCCCTCAATATTTTCCAAAGTTTCATGAATACCGTTAGCCTTTTCGGATACTCCCAGAATAAAATTTTTTCCCTTCTCCTAATGATAAATCCTATACGTTAACAATGAGAAAATTGCATAATTTATAGTCCTTCTCCAAGGTCTGTGGGGGTTATGGCATCGATGGAAGCATAGCTAGTAAACCTTTATACTAGTTTGAATAAAAAAATAATTTCAAAATTTCGATCAATGTTGAGTATAAGGGACATCTAATATATGCAACGAGGGAGAGGGGGCTGGTTGCTGCCCAATCCCTCTTCAGCAACCTTTCAACATACCCTGAAAGTTTCAACCTAATTTCCTCAGCTGTTCCTTAGATATTGCTGATATTTCCTTTTGATGACCAGCAAGCACATAGTGTGTTTTGTTTGTGTTTGGACATTTCATTAAAGTTTCACCCTAACACCCTAAGTCATTTTGATGACCCAGGATCAAACATGGTCTCTTTTTCCGAGATTCAGACCTACAAACAGACAAATATAGACACTGGGACAAGCAAACACACGCCTAGACACACAGGCACAGAGAATGAGGGAGACAAAAACACATAAAAACACACAGATTCAGACATACTAATAGACAAGACAGACACTGAAAATAGCGAACAACCGCCCAGACACAACGGCACAGAGAGTGAGAGAGACAAAACACTTAAAAACACACAGATTCATACATACAATCGGACAAAGAAGGACACTGGGATAAGCAAACACCTGCTCAATATAACTTTATAACTTAAATAACTTCATTCAATAACTTAAAATAACTTCATTCAAGATAGGTTCATTTAGGTTCATTTAAAGTGGCACTTTAAGGGACTTTAAATAACGCTAACTTGAATGAAGGTATTTGAAAAAACAAATGTTGGGATTGTAGGTTGGTTGGAGGTACCCGGGTTCAGGTAGAAATTGACTGGCTTTTTTCTTGTTTCTCTCACTGTGCTTGTGTGTCTGAGCAGGTGTTTGCATGCCCCAGTGTCTGTCTTTGTCTACTTGTATGTCTGAAACTGTGTGTTTGTATGTGTTTTGGTCTCTCCCACTCTTTGTGCCTGTGTTTCTGGACGGGGGTTTGCTTGTCCCAGTGTCTGTCTTTGTTTGTTTGTATGTCTGAATCTGTGTGTCTTGTCTCTCTCACTATCTATGCCTGTGTGTCTGGGCGGGTGTTTGGTATTCCCAGCGTCTGTCTTTATCTGTTTGTATGTCTGAATGTGTGTATCAGTATAAGTTTTTGGATCACTCACTATCTGTCCCTCAGTATTTGGGAGGGCATTTGCTTGTCCCCAGTGGCTGTCTTTGTCTGTTTGTATGATTGAATCCATGTGTTTGTATGTCTGTTTGTTTCTATCACTCTCTGTGCCTGTGTGTCTTGACGGATGTTTGCTTGTCATAGTGTCTGTCTTTGCCTGTTTGAATATCTGAATATGTGCGTTTGTATGTGTTTTGCTCTCTCTCTCTCTCTCTCTCTCTCTCTCTCTCTCTCTCCCTCTCTCTCTCTCTCTCTCTCTCTCTCCCTCTCTCTCTCTCTCTCTCACTATGCATGTGTTTCTGAGCGAGTGTTTGCATGTATCCGTGTCTATCTTTGTCTGTTTGTATTTCTGAATCTGTGTGTTTGTATGTGTTTTGTCTCTCTCGGTCTCTGGGGATGTGTGTCTCGGCGGATGTTTGCTTGTCACAGTATTTGTATTTGTCTTTTTGTATCTCTGAGTCAGTGTGTTTGTATGTGGTTTCGTCACTCTCACTTTCTGTATCTTTGTGTCTGGGCGGGCGTTCGCGTGTCAGAGTGTCTGTCTTTGTCTGTTTTATATCTTAATCTGTGTTTTTGTATTTGTTTTTGTCCCTCTCTCTCTCTCTCTCTCTCTCTCTCTCACTGTGCATGTGTTTCTGAGCGAGTGTTTGTATATTTTCGTGTCTGACTCTTTGTGGTTGTAGGTAGTTATGTCTCTCTCTCTCTCTTTACTATGCCTGTGTGGCTGATTGGATCTTTGCATGTTTTCCGTGGCTGACTGTGTGATTGTAGGTGTTTTTTCTCTCTTTCTAACTATGCATGTGTGTGTCTTAGCGGGTGTTTGCATGTTTCACATCTGATTTATTAAAAATATTTTATAATTTAATCTCGCTCAGACTTTGTTAAAAGCCCTGTTAATATATTTCAGATTCGAAAATACATTATATGAACCCCATTAGTAGTATCTACGTCTGAAAATTTCTTTTCTTACATATCCGACTTTTTGATAAACATTCTAAAACGTTCGATTTCCTAGCGTACCCTAAAAATAATTGAAACACATCAAAGAAATAAATAAAATATTTTTATTGAAATAACGAAATTTAGAATGTTAAGATAAAAATATGTTACGTATACTATTATACATTATTAATATCATTGAACAGCTTTGGTCATTTTGAATATGTTCCATAAATAGTTCCTCAGGTTCTCTCTAACGTATGAGGTAAGTATTGGCTAGCCAAACTGAACTTTCATTCGAAAGTTCAGTTTTGGCGTCGCCATTACCTCATACGTTGGCACATCTATTAACAAAAGCTTAGATTCCAACCGATTTGGTGGTGGGTTCATAAATCAACTAATATGAAATATTAGTTTCAAACTCAAATATTCAAATGTATAACCTATAAAACTGTCTGAACTGCAACGAAATGTAGAGCATCGGTTCGATTTTCTATTTCAGGAAGGTAGTGTTGTTTGGCAGTAGACTCCGAAGACTAGCCAGCAGCACTCATTATATCAGCAAGTGGTACTGATTTTGATAGCGCCCATGACGCCGCCATGGATCCTGCGTCGTGTGCTTTTCCTTTTCTACACTCTTCTTTTGCTGCCTCATATGCCATAGTTATGGCCTGCTTTATCCAAGAAGAAATGGTTCCACCTGCCACCTCTCATGGTGCTGACTTAGAAAAAGGAATGAAGAACCTTTTTCTCCCTTTTCTGACCACCATGTTAGCTGTTCGCTGTGCGTAGGCCGATAGTATTCTCACTGGACACAAAGCTGGATCTATATCTAGCACGGGAAGAAGGATAGGAGAAGGTATCCCATGAGGCTTCACGGTTTTGGGTCTAAACGAAGGGAGAAACCTGAGAGTTACTGAGTTATCTGAAAATTTTGCTGTACTGAAGGACAAGGCATGAATTTCACTCCTTCGACGACCAGATGCGATGGCAGTAATGAGTACCGTCTTAAGAGTAAGATCTTTCATATCAATATTCCACAGGTCAAGAAATTGTGAACTTCTAAAATACCTTACAACAAGGCCAAGATCCCAGGTAGGAATATCATGTTGTGTCCGCGGTGACTCGTGCCAAAAAATCTGTATCATTTTTGTCAAACAAGTATCTTTGCTGATATCTGTTCCTGTAGCTAGAGCTAGTGTTCCGCATATTGCTGCTTTATAACCTTCTATCGTTGATGGTTTGAGGTTTTGACCAGTCTTTAGATATATCATGAATTCTGTAAGTGTCTGAGTACTGATTTCGAGAGGATTAATCTTCCTTTCACTACACCAACCCATGAACACTTGCCATTTTCCATTGTACAATTCTATGGTAGATCGTCGCTGGGCCGGGCAATTGCACGGGCTGATTCCTTAGAAAAACCTCTCTTTTCGAGTCCACGCTCGATATCTCCCAGCCGTATAAATTTAGATTCCTTAGTGCTGGGTACCGAAGTCGACCCTGCTGGAGGAGATCTGACTATTCTCCGAGGGGTATAGGCAAGTCTACTAGCAGGTTGAGAAGATTCGTGTACCAAGCTTGGCGAGCACATCGCAGATCAATTAGTGTTATTTGGCAGTTCACAGACTTTTGAACCTTCTCCAGAACCTTTGAGATCAGGGCAAACGGAGGGAAGGCATAGCTGTGTTTGTTCGATCAATCGTGGACAAGGGCATCTGTGCCAATCGCAAGACAATCTGGATCTGTTGAGAAATATACGTCGATCATCCGGTTCAATCGAGTCGGAAATAGATCGACTTCTAGCAATCCGTACTCTTTTGACAGGGCTCTGAAGACACTCTCGTCGAGACTCCATTCCGTGGGCAGACCTTTTCCTTGTCGTGACAGTGTGTAGGCTACTAGATTGAGTGACCTGGCGATGTGTCTTGTCCTCAAGTGAACTTTCAGGGCCTTCGTAATCTCGAAGAGCTTTATGGGTTCCTCCTCTAGGGAGAAAGAATGGGTTCTACCCTCTTTGTTTACGTAATTGACTACTGTCGAGTTGTCTGTCGCTACTATGACTACCTCGTTTCTTAGCTCCTCCGCAAAGGCTTTGATTGTGTTCATTTACAGCTCTCATCTCGAGGCAATTTATATGAACAGATATCTCTTCTGCAGACCCAGTCCCCGAAGTGTCTTGATGTGGGTTCTCTAGATAGCTATCCCGCCCGTAGGTTGAGCTGTCGGTGAATATCATTTTGGAAATAATAGGGGGCTTGAGAGAAAGGTCTTAAATCGGCTAATCTTTGTTTTGCTATGGTGAAAATGCCTCTTTCATCTCTGTCGTAATTAGGATGTTTAAATCTCTGTTGTTCCAAGACCTGTCCCACAATCTGAGCATTAGTGACAGACATTTCCTGAGATGTAGTCTGTTGAAAGGAATTACTCTTGAGCCTGTATTGATGAGTCCAATCAGCTTCATCAGTTGCCTTATTAAGGTATGGGATTTTTCCAGAGCTGCCTTGATTGCAAGTATCAAGTTCTGAATCTTTTCCGGGGTTAGGTACACCCTCTTTACCTCCAGGTCCACCAGAAACCCGAGAAATATGATCCATCGCATAGGTTGCAATTCTGATTTCTTCCTCAGCATGAACCTAAGTCTGTGCAGGAGAATCATCTGATTTCTCGCTCAGCATGAACGCAAGCCTGTGCTGGAGAATCATAATGGTCTTTACATTGTTTTTGTTGCCCTTTATATTTTTCTTTCTTTTTTGTTTTATTCTATTTATATCGGCTCACGGAGATGGGATGCGACTTTTTTGTTGAGTTTGGGTTATGGATTAGTTAAGTACTATAGAAATCCCTGCTGGTGGGCTGGAGGAACTGGAAAAAAATCCTCTTGATATTAATATTTTTTTTATATATTTTAGTCAAAAGATAAGGATTTGCCGAATTATTATAATGCACATAAAAATATTTATTTGTTCCTGATCTTCCACCTTTAAATAATCAATTTAAACGACTGTCATTTTGGAATTGTAGAGGATTAAATAGCAGCTTAAATTTTTTGCATGATTTTCTTAAAGGGTTGTCAACAAATGTGTTAGGAATTTGTGAGACATTTCTTGATGAAAATAATGCATTTCAACATTATGAAAATTATGGGTTTTTTCATGCTAGTCAAAAACAGAATAAGAGAGGAGGAGTTGATATTTTTATACGAGATGTTTTTGCATCTTCTTTATGTAATGAATTTATGGTTTGGAATGTTGAGATGCTATTTGAGAGTTGTGTAGTAGAAGTGAATGATAGATGAAATACTTTTTTGGTAATTATAGAATGTCGGCCACCATCGTCTAGTGTTCAAGAGTTTTTAAGTCAATATGAATCGTTGTTAGATGCCCTCACCCAGCAACACCATCCATTTTATGTAATGGGGGATTTTAACATTGATTTAATGCGTCATAATGTTTCGACATCGAATAAGGGATTAGAATTTTTGAATATTTCATTTTGACATGGTTTGTCACCTACTTGTTTACTACCACCAAGAATCTGTGATAACCATACAACTCTTATTGATAAAATTTTTACATCTGAAAATTACCTTGGTATTTTGAATGATATATCTGATCATTGTGTTGTTGTTTCTGACTTTTCTGAATCAGGAGTCGAACGTGAAAACAGACCAGATAAAAGTTATAAAAGGATAATTAACCAGAAAAATATAGGTGAGATGAAAGTAAAAATAGGAGATGCAGATTGGAATGATGTTCTAAATGTTGAAGACCCGAATCAGTCAATTGTTTTATTTTATAGTAAATTTAACCAAATATTTGAGCAAGTATGTCCTATGGTATCAAGAAAGAGTGAGGATTTACCTTGTAAACCATGGGTTACTGAAAGCCTGTTAAAGAGTATAAAAGACAAAATTAGATTGTATAAGGTGAAGATGCAGTACCCAAAGGAAATTAATATTGAAAATTTTTAAAAATATAAAAAACGGTTAACTCTTGTTCTCAGAGAAGCGGAAGTAAAATATTATCAAAATGAATTTCGTAAATGTGATTCACCTCGGAAAACATGGAAAATAACAAATGAAAAAATAAATAATGTTAAAAAAAGAAATATTCTATCTCACATTACAAGTCATGAAGGAGTTGAGATAACTGATGAGAGACGGATGGCGGAAGCATTTGCTGACCATTTTATAAAAGTTGGACATGGTCTGGTGGATCAAATGTCTGCTGGAACCCATAATCATAGAAAATATTTACCAAATAAATTAGATACGACTATATTTATGTACCCTATCCGGTTCTCGGAGTACCAAAAAGCCGTTACTAGTTTGAAAAATAGATTTTCGACAGGGTGTGATGGTATATGTACTTCTCTGTTTAAAGAATTAGCTGGTGTGCTTTTTCAGCCACTTTTATATATTTTTAATTCTTGTGTAAAAAATTGATTTTTCCCAAGTTGTCTTAAAGTATCTAAAATTTTACCTTTGTTTAAAACAGGTGATAAAGATAACCCAAACAATTATAGGCCTATTACTATTTTATCACCTGTTTCTAAAGTTTTTGAAAAGATAATAAAAAGTAGATTTATTTCATTTTTGGTAAAGAATAAGTTTTTTTTTCTCCTAATCAGTTTGGTTTTTTGAGTGGTAGATCAACAGAGCAAGCAGTAGCTGCTTTACATCTTGTCTTATCAGAGGCTATGGATGATAGTTATTCGACGGCAACTATATTTTTTCACATGAAAAAATCTTTTGATACAATAGATCATGCTATTCTTTTTGATAAGTTGGAAAATATAGGAATCCGTGTAATAGCTCTAGATTAAATGAGATCGTATTTATCTGAAACAAATTTTTAAAATCCAAGTTTGTGAAGAATCATCTCATATTTTTCCGCTAGAAAATATAGGGGTACCGCAGGGATCCGTATTGGGGCCGATACTTTTTTTGATTTACATAAATGATCTTCCAAATTGCATGCCTTCAGGTGATGAGTTACCAATATTGTTTGCGGATGATACAGCAATTAGTTTGAAGGCGGGCAACGAGGAGGACCTACAATGGTCCCTAGAGACTGTTGCTTTAAATTTAAATTCTTGGTTTCATGATAACCTATTAATACCTAATTTAGAGAAGTCGGAATTTAGGGTTTTTGGGAGAAGTTCGAGGTCAGTGAAGCGTGTGTCATTTCAAATTATTAATATTGGAGCTTCCTCCCTAAAGAGTAGATGTATTTAGATATTTAGGTATTTATATTGATTGAACTCTGTCGTTTAAGGCGCATATTAGTAAACTCAAAGCAACAGTGTCCAGGAATATCGGTTGTTTGCATAGATTAAAGTTTCTGTTTCCATACCAAATCATGAGAACTTTATATTTTTCGTTAATTGAATGTTGTTTCCAGTATTGCCCGAGCGTTTGTATGTTGACTTTCTCTTCACATTTACGAGGACTCCAAATTGTTCAAAATAAATCAATAAGAATCCTGGACCATTTTTTAGCACACCCCAGGAATACAGAAGAATTATCTGAAATTAAAACATCTTTTCTATTTCTTGATATTCTTGATTTACAACAATTTTTTTGCCTTAATTTGGGCATATGGTTTTTGAAAATCCAACATAAAGATCATTTTTTCAATAGTGTGAAACTTTTGTTTGAAAATAAACATAGCCATTTATCAAGAGCTAGGATTAAGTTTCTTTTCCCGTTTGTTAAAATTGAGGGATCAAGACTAAATTTAAGATATCAACTTCCTCAGGTTGCGAATAAATATAAGTTCTTTGATTTAGTAAGTAAATCACCATCACTATACATATATAAAAAGAAATTGAAAAAAATGGTCCTTTCAGCCTACAGTAGTGGGGATTGATTGTATTATTGAGTTATTTATAAATTGTTAAGTAAATCCATCCCTATCTCCGTGAGTCGAGAGGTAAGTTATTTTTTTTTCATTTCTTCTTTAGATTTATTTTAAATTTTGTTATGTTCTTATCAATTTTTCGTTTATTTTTTGAAGTTATGTTAGCGAGAAGCGTAATTTCTTTTTCCTATTATTTTTTGATAAAGGAGACATTACGATATTCCTCTCTTCTCCTTTGTACAAAAT